>NW_027396904.1:0-74710 GCF_047715825.1 Aspergillus stella-maris | reverse complement strand
AAATCGCCGGCAGAGGAACAATGAGGATCCCACTCAGCAGTGGGAAAGTGGCCCGAATTCGAAATGCATTGTACGTGCCTAAGATTAGGCAGACTCTCTTATCAACACAAGCTCTCCAGGATCAGGGTATCTGGAATGAGCATGTGAGGAAGAAGTATCGATTCTTCAAGAGACGAGGAGATATCCTAGCAAGAGGATACAATATTGGTCGTACGAGCTACCTAGGATGGGTAGGGACCAAGAATGCATTGGCCAGAGGGCTCCGGAAACGCCAGGGAGAAGAATCTGCAAGGCTTGTGAAGCAGATTGACTGGGAATTGATCCATTGATGTTTAGGCCATCCAGCTAAGGCCAGATTCAAGCAGATGACAAGGAAACTGGGACTCTCACCTAGTGAAGAGGTGATTAAGGAATTAAAGACCTGTGAGACGTGTATCCAGGCAAAAAGCGTGAAGAGATAGAACCACGCGGAAGTACCAAGGGTGGCAAGACCCTTAAAAAGAGTTTATATGGACTTTTGGGGTCCATACAGCAAAGTAAAGACTCTAGAGAGGTACTACCTCTTTTTAATAGATAACTGCACAAGGCTTTTATAGATCTATCTAACAAAGGACCAGGAGGCTGCCATAGTAAAGGCCAAGCTAGAACTATGGCTAGCCATGGCTAAACGCGAGAAAGGGGTTAAGCTGCTTATTATTTAAACTAATAATGCAAGGGAATTCAAGGTATTGGAACCATGGGCTTTCAAGAAAGGCATTTAGCTTGAATTTACCAAACCAGATACACCCTAGCAGAATGGCATGGCAGAAAGGTTAAACCAACATCTCCTAGAGATGACCCGAGCGATCCTTATTAATGCAGATGTTCTGAAAGAATATTGGCCGTACGCAATTAGAATGGCCAATTACCTTTAAAATCGAGCAGTCAGGGTGCGAGGCACCAAGAAGACCCCCTTTAAACTATGGTTTGGACATCCCCCTAATATATTAAAGTTTCAAGTCCTATTTTCAAGAGTTTGGTTCCACAAGAGAACAGGTAACAAGCTAGAATTACAAGCTGTTAAAGGAGTATTTATTAAATATAATTTAAGCTAAAACCACTACTTGGTCATGGCCAAGCAAGACTAGAAGATGCATTAAGTTATAAATCCAATATTCCTGGAGAACAAGCAAGGTTTTATTAGCAAGGAACCAGGGATGCAAGATTTAAAGGGAGAACCTGTATTTTAAAGGATCTTTAAAGTTCCTGTAGTAAGCTTAGGAACTAGGGGAGGTATTATAGTTCCAGGAACTAATAATACAAGTAATAGAGGTAGCAGTACTAGTACTGCAAGTGCTGGAAGCGCGGAAGGCGCTGGAGGCACCACTAATGGCGAGAATAATGTTAAAGGTTAAACTAAAGTCAAGAATGGTAATATAGGAGGAAGCAGTTAGAATTCTGGTCCAACTAATTAAAATATAAAGGTGGTTATCCCGACATATGGTTAAACAAGCCAAGAAACACCTTAATTTAATTAACCCACTTGACCAAGCCTATTACTATTACCACAGCCAATCCCAAATAAACCCTTTAAGACAAGTAGACCTAGCTAAATTTAAAAGCTAACACAAGCAGCAATTAAATCCAAGCAAATGGAGGTTATCTATGGGCAAAAGCCACAAGCCTAGAAATATAAAGAAGAGAGGGAGGTATTAAGAGATCCTTCTCTGTGGTTAGCCACTAAATAGTAGTGAATTAATAAAGTGGCCAACCTAGCTATAGCACTAGAACTATACCTTAAAGATTATAATGCCTTCAAGGCTAATATAGAAGTTAATGGGCGAATCCCTATCCCAAAGACTTACCAAGAGGCAATTAACAATCCTATGTATGGAGCCAAATAGAGAGAAGCAGTCAAGCTAGAACTAAGCAACTTGATTTAATTTAGAACCTGGAGATACGTCCAATGACTAAAAGACCAAGCGGTGGTATTAACCAAATGGGTCTTTAATATTAAATATGGAGCAGACGGACAAATTAACTAGTTTAAAGCCAGACTAGTTGCTAGAGGCTTCTCCCAACGCGAAGGATTAGACTTTAAAGATATCTTTGCCCCTGTTATTTAATTAAAAAGCCTTTAAATCCTATTTGCTTTAGCGGCAACCCATGGTCTTAAAGCCCACCTACTTAACACGACAAATGCCTATATTAGATCAAAGATCAACAAGCAGATCTTCATGGAGATCCCTGAAGGAGTCAATCCTAAATCTTATAATTTAAATAATGTGTGCAAGATCCTACAATCCTTGTACGGACTTTAACAATCTGCCTATCTCTAGAACTAGAAGGTTAAGAAGTTTGTGACATTAATTGGATTTAAATAGAGCACTGCAGACCCTGGAGTCTTTATTAATAACCACGGAGTTATTATAGCTCTTTATATGGATAATATCTTGATCTTTGGCAAAGATATTAAGGACATTAAATCTACTAAAGATTAATTAAAGAGCTTCCACCCAATAAAAGACCTAGGACTGGCATAGAAGATATTAGGAATATAGGTTACCCAGAACAAGGACTTTATCCAACTTAATTAGGAGTTTTATGCATGATCTATTTTAAAGGAGTTTAAAATAACTAAATTAATACCTTAAGATACCCTATTAAACCCAAGCATTAATCTAGATAATAAATTATCTAGGAAGCTATCTCGGGACTTGCACAGCAAGTTTAGGAAGATAATTAAATGGCTAACATACTTAGCTGGCAGAACTAGACTAGATATTTAGTTCCCTGTTAACCAACTAAGTCAACACCTGGCAGATTCTTAAAATATTTATCTTAGAGCTTTAAAGCACCTCCTTTACTATGTTAAAGGCACTATTACCCTTGGAATAACCTATAGTGCAAAGGGGAGTAATGGGAACCTAGTAGGATACTTAGATTTGTCATATAGGAATGCCATGAAGCACCAATTAACAAGCGCTTATATTTTCATGATAGCCAATGGACTAGTTAGCTGGTGTAGCAGAAAGCAACCAATTACTACTATGTCTACTACCAAAGCAGAGTATATTACAGCAGCAGAGGCGGCCAAGCAAGCCATCTGGATCAGACACTTCCTAGCAGCTATTTAAAAGCACCCTAAGGAGCCAATGGAACTAGGGATTGAATTGACGCAATTAGGAATTGACAACCAAGGCGCCATAGCACTAGCATCTAATCCAGTGAACCACCTACGCAGCAAGCACATCCGTGTACGATATCATGCTATCCGAGACTTCATCGAACATGGAGATATCAAGCCGATCTACGTTCCTACCGCAGAGATGATCGCAGATAGCCTGACTAAGGCAGTCAAGCTAGACGGCTTGAAGCAAGCTCTTGAAATACTGCAGCTGGAGTTAAATTAAGGTTCTATGATACAATATCAAGATCCGCAGATTAATAAGATAAGGCGTTCAACACCCCTACATTTGTTTTTGTGCTTTTCTGTTTTGGAAGCTTGTATAGCTTCATTTCATTTATTTCGGGATATTAAACAAAGGGGAGTGATACGAATCTATAAGGTCATGTGATCACTAGCGGCGTGGCCGCTAGCTACTCCAACCCCCTGAGGATTCGACCCCTTAATAGCTAGAAAAGACATCGTCAACAAGAGTCTATCGAAGCAATAGAATTGAGCCCTATCGTTAAAGGCATCCGCTCCTTAGTAGGCTACGTGCGTGTAGTCGATACAGACGTCATTCTGCCCCCCTTTCCTTCCCCTGGGCCTGTACGATTCGTTACAATATATGATGGTAGCATTCATCAGACCCAGATGCCCGAAATGACCAGGGGTCAGTGGATAACAGGCAGCGGACGTGGACCGAAAGCGCCTACCACATGGCAACCCGGGTATAGATGGTAACTACCCAAGACAACGTCAGAAAAAGCCACTAGCTACGGCACGTAAAAAAGATGGATCGACATCATCGACACTGCTGTGCCACATGATTGGCGGGAGCATTCTTGCATAGAGGCGCAGGATACCCGACGCCGCAGCACGAACACGTAGTTCGAGTCGAGAGCTGTTGAGCCCTGTGACAGATTACCGGGGGAGCAGGCTATGGTCCCATTGGTCTTTGTATTACCTGACTATAAAGCCGGATGCAAGTTCAGGGTGCGATGTTACTGGCTGCTTTAGTTGCAGGCAAAATTGGGCAGCGATGGGCGATTTGGGCAGGTGGAGTAGCGGTACATATACAGAGTGCAGATTGAATGAACTGCTGATGAATAATAATAGGAAGCAAGACGGTAGGACAGAGCATGACAGAGAGGCTGTGGCTTGACTTACCGCCGCTTTGGGTCATGGTCCTTCCTTCCATCGATTGTCCAGCCTGACCTCGCTTCCTTCCACCACAACCCACTGCACCCGACCCCCCTTCTCTCCTTCAGTCCCACGCCCATACCCACTTTGCTGTCCCGCCATAGCCGATCGCTTCTAGTGTCTTCCCTACTCCCGCGACCCGCACCATCGATGACACGCCGAGTGATCGTCACAAGCCCCCACTGCATCGCAAACAAGTCCCAGCAATCGGCACAGGCGGCGTTGGCAAGCTGATGATCCGAAGCTCCAGTGCTTGCTTCAACGTGCATCACCTGAGCAGCTATAGGTCTCTCGGGAATATGATAGTACTATGGTAGATGAGGTTTCGCAGTCATTAACCGCCTTGAGCGCTGATCCAAGATATGATCACCGCAACGTCCATGTCAGATTTTCCAGCCGGAAAAAGCAATATCGAACTGACAGCAGCGACTCCATCGCTGACCCACGACAGACTATCCCTGTTTTTCCTCGTCATCTCGGCCTTGCCCTGATCGTGAATTGCCAACTCGGCCCTCTGATTCGGCCTTGCGTTCCGATCCGACGCATTATGTCGGTATTTGCAACGGTGCAGGACTACTTTGGACCTCTCACCAAGCATACCCCAATAGGGATATTGCTATCGAGGCTGCCTTGTCTTTTACTGCATCTCGCGCACATCTGACCGCCACTTGTCCTCTATCAAAAGCTTTCAGGAGACCGGGGCTCTTAATGCTCGGTCTCTAGTCAAACAGCAGAACATTATCTGTACTCTAACCATATTTTTTATATTGGACCCAGGATGATGCATCCAAAAAAAATTGGTTTCTTGGCGAAGTGTCTAGCCTACAGATTCTCCCAAATAGGCCCATTTTACGCGCCGGCCGTCACTAACTCTTAGTTATCGCCCCTACCGTGCTGTTCCATTTAAGACTGTGACTTGATTCGCTGCAGCTTCCTATTACCTTTCTCTTAATCGGTCATAAATCAGGAGTTCGCCTGTGACACCAGCTGAGCTTGTGGCACCAGTCAAGAAGGCAGGAGCTTTCGGCTCTCAGTCACTTTGGAAACAGCCTCATCACCTTGGTCGGACGGCCCAGTCTGAATCATGATTTATCGATAATGTGGGACTCTGTGCAACCAATGTCGTGCTGTCCAGCCGCTTCAACAAAGTAGCATGGCAAGGCTTCCTGGTACTTTCCTCACCGGAAGTCGCGTCCCGGTTGTACAGAGACTCGACATATAAACCCTTCCACTTCTTTGAAAGTCCCTTGTTTAGCTTTTAAAATGTAACCTGAGTGGAATTTCCTGAAGACTTTCTCGTCATCGACCAAACGGTGACCGACAACGCAGGGGTAGGCGTCGAATTTCCTTCCTTCGGTGCCGCGGTCTCGCGGTCCCCCCCCCCCCTCCACTCACCAGGCAAGATACCCCCTCGGTCTAGGCTCAAGTCATCAATTCAGAGCTACTATAATAGGAAGAATCATTCAAATACATGATGAGGCTGGGATGGGTCCGCTTTATGTGACGCCGCACCAGTATCAAGTGGACACGGAGAAAGTCCCCTGGTCGAGTTTCCTTGTTCTGATATTTGATCAGGTACGTACTTTCGGAGACTTCAGTCCGTTTTCCGAAAGTCAATCTCGCATGATTTCACACCCGACCAATGTTGAGGCAAACAAAGTAGATGTGGGTTCATGGTCCGTATACATCCATGTCCTTGAACAATACCATATACCTCCACGCCTATAGCGAGTTTCCAACAGGAGATATGTCAGTCGATGATTAATCCTTCAGTCTGCATGCTCTGTGGTCTTTAATCATGCAATGGACAAAGAATTGGGCATTGCACGGCTGGCTCCGCGCGAATACGCGTGTCTCCTGCAGCGCGGAAGATCGTCCGCAGGAGCAGGCCGATCAACATATGCAAAAGAGACCTCTACATGAAGAATATGGTTGCTATTTGAAAGATGTATTTCTCTGCCAACCAAGCTTTGCAACTTGATCTGCAGTTACCGCGGTAGTCGGGCCGGGGCCAGGGGGGTAGACGCTACTCACGGGTCCTTGAGTTTATCAGACAAAGAAACAAACACGGCCTGGCCAAGGTCATGTCGAATTTGCATCATGCAAGGCTGTACTACAGCAGAATGCAGGACGATCTCTCTTACTCGTCAATGACGATAGTACTCGTGGCTGGGAAGACTCTCATCGAAGTCTTGGACGTGGCCGATCCCGCGGAAAGCAAATGAGCTCTATTCTGTGTGACAACTCAGCTGATTATAAAATGCAGGTTGCTATAATGAGGATATCGATTGGACAAACAATACAGTTTTCCCTGCCACTCCACGTACTTTGTTATAAAATCTGAATCGCCAATACCGCCGGCTATCACAAAAGCTGATAATGCGCTGTCAAGTGCATAAAGCCTAGCTCATGTGATGCGCTTTTCAGGGATTGCAGCTCAGAAGACTCAGTTTTCTCGTTTGTTTGACGAGAAGTCTCATCATGTCCGTGGACTGTCCGGCCGTTGAACTCCAGGGTCGTTGATCGAGGATGGGACCCCGTCTCTCGCGATGTCAATGCAGCATATCTGCCTCTCGACCTATCTATGTTGACAAATGTATCATCGACTGGAAAGTGGATTACTCCAATTACCAATGCAATCTGCAAGAGTTTCATGCGTTTTGACGATCATATAGCCTACGTCACCAGGTTCTGACCTGTTCTTCGCTACTTCCGCTCAGCCCTACGCTCGCTTCACACCAAGGATACGCGTTATTTTTCATGCCGTCGAAGGACTTTTGAGGAATGTCGCATTGCTTCTGCATCAACCTTGTTTCCTCCTGCGCCCGGGTCCAATAAGGCCCTTATCTCTACAGCAAGCACTGCTGACATGCTTGACGATGAATCTATGAGCCCGTAGTGCCTATACTACTACGGCATGTTCACGCAAACAGCACTAGCACCCTGGCGTGAAATGATGCTTCCAGCCATAGCCTCACAGAGGAAGCTCAACTCTATTAACAAGATTATCCCGACCTCGATGGCTCCTTGAGACCCTAAAGCCAGGCATCAACAGAGCGGGTATGGAAGGCGTGCTTCGTCACCAGCATCTTACCAGTCGTTCCAGATTAAGTGACTTACCTCGCGCAATAAGTGATGAAAGTTATCGTGAACGAGACCGTGTCTACGTACCTTGATATCAAAGAAAGCCTGATGTGTGTCGAGTTCTACGCTGCCATGTTAACTCTTGGCCCCTTCAGCATCACATCAAAAATCGACACTGGTCTTCGTGTTCATTTTGCCTTCAGAATGCGCAAACACCGGAAGTGAGCTGGAGAAATGCGGCGCAGATAATCCAACGTCAGACAGATAGTGCATACACAAGAAAAAGCAGCCGCCGAGACTGCCTCATCGTCTCGCGTCGTATTGCGTATTGCCAAAGCCAAGACACTGCTCCCGATGCTGCAAGATGCGAGCTAGTCCAGAGTCTAGACTCGGTGCAATCAATGTCGACGCCGCGCAAGCCACCATTCAGTGCCAAAAGCCTAACCCATGCGATCGTGCAGCCTTCAAGCGCCACTTTAGCTGCAAGAGACGGTGAGGCCGAGGGCTTTATCACCGCCGCATGGCTCTTTTCTCTACTGCCACCACCACGGAAGCTCCACCGCTATGCATGGGATAGTGCACCAAAAGATGCGGTCTCTCCTCAATTGAGAACGTATCAGCGAGACAATCTATGAGCTTTTCAACTCCGCGGGATTTGGAAACGCCGCCACTTGGGGACATGTGGCAGCTGCCTGGAAGGTAGCAAGTCAACCCCTTTGATGATTCAGTCTGAACTCTGGAGACCGTCTTCGAAGTGAGCAATATCATCTCTCTTCAAAGAACTCTTGATCCTCTCGCCGTCGCAGCCACAAGTATGATATGCTGTCTTGGATGGTCGGAGCAGCACCGCAGAATGGGTCCATGCAAGTCTCCATCGCGATCCGCGTGGAGCAGGACTGTCAGTTGGGTCCTGAGCGCTGCAATGAGATTTCCGATCGGGAGCAGATCGCCCTTGCGCGTTGTTAATCGAGTCATCCCTATGCCTCAGAGTCCGGGGGTTCCCAGGATAGAACCTCCACTGACAGAAAGCAGACGTTGGCAAAACTTCGGTTCAACCTGAATTCTTAAAGCCCAAACGCCGAGGCCGGCGCTTCTGATCCCTGTCGAGACTGTGGGGACGGGCATCCTTCGTTCATCCGGGTAAAGGCAACAAAATTTACGGAAACTGATTATGGACGCAGCTTACTCTCTCTGCTCTCCGGAACTTAGCCCGCTCGTCCGTGATATTAAGTGTCTCGGTCAATGACCGAGCTCAAGCTGATGTTCGGAAGAATCCGGGGTAAGTACACACAGAGTACGCATGCGGCGCGGACTTTTAAGTTAATTGAAACCATGGGTCGCTTTTTGGGTGTTACGTAGCTGGCTTTGGCCCGGGAACCTTCTTTCAGCTGCAACTATCCAAGCTAGAGATCACTAGGGCTTCTCTAGTTGTTGGGCGGCGCGTGGTTCATTTCCCCGAACCATTGTAGACCACGCACTGGGCATTGTGAGGCTTCGAACAGACTAGGTCAAACAAGAGCATTGACGACGAGTTCTATTGTGGCAGATGATTCGTCTGGACCTGGAATTACTCCGCCGGGGAATGTGCGGGGGGAAAGGATCAGCACGAGACTACTGAAGTCGTGGTTTCACCTCCGCAGGGGTCGTCTTCCCCAGTTCCACCTGTCTCCATTCCTGTCGCTGTCACTGTCCTCCTTCTCTCATCCTACATCTCCAGCGACTTCAACCCATGAGGACGACCATACCCAGCCCCTGCGATGATAGGGGATGGGGAGTCTTACCGGGAAGCTTGAGTCAAGTCAGACAACAATCCTGCGACGAAAATGGACCTCGATCGCCGCGAGGATAGCTCCCAGCCACAAATGGCAACCTATTTTGAGCTGAGCTGGTCTATCCTCAGCAGTATCGGGCTATTTGTTACCTTGGTCGGCGTCTGGGCTTTATTCATTAGTCGCCCGAGTCCATTAACATATATTCCCATCGTGGTGTCCGTTTCATGCGCGATCGCCAATGGATGCTGCTATTACGGATTCTACACAGATCATGCTATCCCAAACAGAGCCGCTGCAAGTGCCTTTGCTGACTTTTTCTGGCTGGTACACTCTACGACCAAGGTCATCGCTGTAACAAGCTAACAGCTATCAGATCCAAGAGGCAGGCCTCTCCTTCTTCAGCTACCAAATTCTAGTCCACACCCTCCGCGACATCTCCCGCATCATCTTCCTCGCCGTCTTCTGGTTCTTCATCATCGCCATCTCTGCCATCCGCATGACCATCCTCGTCTACCGCGTCCTCGACATCGCCAGCGGCCAAAATGTCATAAAGTCATTACAGGCTGCAGGGCCCTACCAGCATCAAATCGGCTACCTGCACGTCGGGTACTTTACGTCCATAGCGCTGGTCGAAACGTGGAGTTCGTTCTTCCTTATTCGGCTCTTGCACAATGCGTACCGCGTTAGTCCAAAAATTTCATCGACAAAGTATGTTTTTCGGTTTCTGTTACGGACGACGGAGATAAGAGTTGCGAGTCTTTGCTTTATTGGGATTACGAGGGCCGTGACGTATTCGTCGCAGGTTACGTCGCAGTCTGCGACGACCGTCGCGGGGCAGTTGGATCGGTTTGCTTATACTATGGAGTGTCTTTTTCCGTTGGTTATGCTGTACGTCTCCCTTAACCCATTAAACTTATGCCAGAGATCTTGCTGATGTGTTCTAGGATCGATACATTAGCATCTAAAAAAATGAACCAAGACACGCAACTCGAGTCCTTATCGACATTTGACCCGGATACATCTTCGCCTGTGCGGTATAGGAATATTCAGACTTGGACGGAGCCGTTGCCGCCTATACCGAGGCATCAGCGGTGGTTGAGTAATTTGAGGGGGTATGCGCCTTGACTCTTGTATGGTTTGGGTTGGTTGGGATTTACTTGGGATTGGGATTGGGATCTGTGCTATATGTAATATTTCGATATTGTGATGATGGATATGATACCCTGGGTAAAAGTTGGTTTTGGATTCATTGTTGGAAATGGACTGAATCTATGGTTTTCCTGACTTAATTGACTGTCTTTGTGGAATGCGAGATAGGGGTTGCCTACGGGGATAGGAATCCGTACGTGGTCGGGCACCTAATCGATATCTTGTCGACAAGAAGCATTCAGTTTGGTGCTAGAATGAGACCCTACTGTGGAAGCTTCAAGCTAGGCTTTACCAGTACTCACTATGTCAATCTAGACTGTCCAGCAATATAGTTAGGAGCTTCCATATAAATGGCATTCTCAAAGGATAGCACATCCTTGGACAAGTACCCTCCCCAAGGAAAAGCAACGCCACTCTACTAGGATAAAACATTCAGGAGTCGATATTGCACAAAGGTACTGGTACAGTTCTATCTCCGTCGCAGTGTAGGTGACCCCACCATGGACTCCACCACTCCGTTCATCGACCAGTCTTCTTCTCTCGTCTCGCTCCATTTCCAGCACCGTCAAGTCCATGAGATCCTGGTCATGGTGATCGGTGGGGTTTGCGTAGATCTTGATCTAGCAGTGTCTCCTTTTACTTCGAGTGTACACTATTTCACAATGATTCCTCGCTCAAGTACCTACCTTATTGCTTGCTGTCCATTACTTGAATTGATAAAATCAAAGAATACATATTGAGCTAAGTTCTATTCTATGAGAGGTTTCACTATCTAATTACATTTAAACGGTTACCTTTCTAGTCATCACTCATATACAATCCAGTCCAACGATGAAGTCGCAACGCCTGCCTTTCCTTTTCTTCCCAGTCCCAACCAAACACCAATAAACAAATATATCCCGCCGAATCTGCACTCCAACCTATTATCGCTTCCTATCCTCCGTCTTCATTTCTATCACGACCGTCTTCATGATATTCGGGTGGTGGTTGAGGATGTGCTCTTGACTACTTCCGTCATCGTCAACCGCCGCTTCAGCTCTTGAACTCGATCTCGCATGCAATCCGGCATTAGGAGCATGCGCTTCGTCATCCCGAGATGTCAACTCGATTGCCCCGTGGGTATTACTATGCGTCATCATCGTCCGTCGGTAATTTGATTCACTATGTCCATATGTACCGTATCCGCCATACGGTGTAGCCGAGGGTCTTTGTCTGCCGTACGAGGATCCCTTGAAGAAACGGTTGAAAAGCGGTCGGAGGGAGGGTGCGGAAGCGGAGATGATCGCGACGTTTACTTCGATTTGTGTCCAGAGGAGGATCTGGATTGCGTCGTATGAGACGTCTTCGGTGACGGTGTATTTGTATAGGGCGTTTAGACGGGCGATGGATGCGGCGGATGCGAACGTTCCTGTTAGGAAGATTGCGATTAAGGCATCTTTATCTGTTAGTGTTTTCTTTCAGAGGAGGCCCAAGAATGCATACATTTTCTTCGTCGGTGGAGATTTAGCTTCATTAACTGCGGCAGAGGCATGACCAGGATAATCAAGTCCGTGAAGATGGTTATGGCAGCTGTTGAGAAGTACGTCGCCGGAAGATTGTTGCAGCCTGTGGGAAATGAGGGATCCCATGCTCGCCACGGTTTACTGTGGCATTCGAACGCCTAGGACGGTCAGCAACCTCCATACCAAGAGCAACTTAAAGTACGCACATTGACAAATATGCAGATGACGGTGTACAATCCGACAAATATTCCCACTGCAATGACCTGGAACCTAAAGTTCCTCACTTCGAAGATCCGATAGTATTGCGCCAGGATGCTGAACTTGACCAGCCCGACTGTGATCGGATACACGAGCTGGTAAGCATACCAGTGCTTGAGGGTGGGAACCAGGACGACTTCTAAGTCTAAGTATTTCAGATGTTGACTGAAAGGTTAGCAAACGCAGTTTCAAGATATCGATGGAACACAACGTACCCTGTTCCTATCGCAATATGAAACCCGTTCATGATACTCATCCCAATTGTCACGACCGTGGCCGCTACAATTAGAATATCATCGACGCCGGTCTTATGCACCCGGAAGACCCGACAATACAGCCGCAGTGAGACTATGACGACAGAAAGAAACAACAGCAGACTCATCACAATGAGGAACATCGGCTGCAGCGAGCCATGATCAGCCGAGATGTACGCCATAATTCGACTCGAGCAGGAGGCGACGAGGCGACCGCATGAGAGCAGCGAGCTCTATTAAGAGGGGCAAAGACAGCAATGCTTCAAGGGCTTTCCGAAGGTTGTCCCGGGTCCCGCTACGTTAATAAAAGAAAGGAGAGGATCGAATATCTGACATTGTCGCGGAGTGGCCATTGGGTCTCACAATTTATGCACCATTAAGAAACTCAAATCCTGGAACCAGGGTCACATTTCCAGTATGATCAACAATACAGTGCATAGGCTGAAGACTGGGCAGAAGCCCAGCCAGACCCTCGTATGCATCAAAGCCGATTTCCCCACTGGGCAAAGTGTCAGACAGGAACGACCGAGTGCAATCTCCGTTCGAATCTGGAAGGAATCTACCTGCGGCCGCCATCTGGGTTGGCTCGCAATCGCAATTGGAGGCCAGGATGCTGTTCATCGCCTTGGCAATCCATGGACCATTTACCCGGTGCTGTTCATCTCCACGCTGGTACGTACTGCTTATTCCTTAGCCCAGGGAGGCAAGGGGCCAAAGTGACGCAAATGCGTGCTTTCACGTTGTGTCTGGTAGCGGTCTAGCATTTACCAGATAAACCCGATCCTAGCGATCCTGATCAAAGTTTAACGGGGCATCGGAGAGACCGACTGAGACGATGGAACCAGATATTGAGTTGTTTGGAGAAAATGGCCTTCGGAATCCCCCCTGCAGACGGGCACTTTACTGGTGGAGCTCTGAAGAGAGCCTTGCGCCCCCAGAGACAAGCAGACACAGGGATCCTCGTCCCGCGTTCCACCAAGACTTGCGCCGTCGCAGGCGCTAATGTAGACTAAATGACTCGAGAAAGTCTCAGGCCATGGTCTATTGCCCACCGTGGCATCGAAGCCGTGGTTAGGGTTTCTAGGTTGTTGCCGGACAAGTCGGAGTCCAGAGGGCTCCAACCATCGGCTTAAAAGACCTTGCATTCGCCCATGTCAGTAGATTCTCTCAGCCGTGGCTCCTCATTGTGTTTCAGACAAAATTTCAGCATGCGTCTTGCCAAGCTTCTCTCCTCGTTGGCGCTCCTGCACCTTGCTTCTGCTGCTGCTGTGCACAAGTCTCGGGCTTCCAACTCGACCTGCACAAGTCCCCCTGTGCGGAAGGAATGGTAATCAATCCTCAAGCGACTCTTCCATAGCGCTACGGGCGATCACTCACATCTTTTCCAGGAGACAATTGAGCGCTGCTGAAAAGGCCGAGTACCTCGATGCCGTCCGGTGCTTGACGATCCTCGAAGCCAAGTCTGGTTTGGAGGGCGCTGAGAACCGTTTTGATGATTTTCAGGCAGTTCACTCGAATCAGACCCCAAGTATCCACTGGGTGGTAAGACCTCCCTACGTATCCATGGCCGTCCTATCCTTGTCGATCCCTCCGCTGATCATCGTTCCCTTCCACCTCCAGGGCCACTTCGCGCTATGGCACAGATACTTCGTCGCTAGTTATGAGAAATCACTGCGTCAGGAGTGTGGATACAGTGGTGCCCAGCCGTGAGTTCCCCAGCTGATGCAGATCACAACGTGGCAGACTTACCCTTACTAAACAACTACTAGATACTGGGACTGGTCGCAGGATGCATCGACGAATCTGACGTCGGCAGCCATCTTCGAGACCGAGATCTTCGACCCAGAGACCGGCTTCGGCGGCAACGGCGCATATGTCGAGATCACCGACCCAGCTGATAACCCCTTCAACCTCACCGGCCGCACAGGCGGTGACTGCGTGCAGACGGGCCCCTTTACGGCCGACAAGTTCCAGCTTCACCATGCTGGCGGTGGATGCTTGAAGCGCGACTTCATCCCCTGGATTATGAACAGTTTCGCGGCGCAGAGCCTGGTCGATCATGTTCAGGCTCAGCCGGATTATACCTCTTTTGCCCGCGCGCTGGAAAATATCCCTGCGTTTACGGAGCCGAATATTCATGGTAGCGGGCACTTTGGTGCTGGTGGTGTCTTAGGCACACTTGGAAACCAGTATGAGAGTCCTGGTGATCCCTTGTTCTACCTTCACCATGGAAATCTGGATCGGATTCTCTGGGAGTGGCAGGCGAAGGACCTTCCTACGCGGTTGCACCAGGTTGGTGGTCCAATTGAGCCGATGGACTACAGTGGGAAGAACGTTACTCTGGACTTTCAAGTGAATATTGGTGCTCTTGCTGGCAATGCTACGCTCGAGCAGCTGCTTAATATCAAGGGTAACGTTCTCTGCTATGCATATGAGACTGCTTGAGGGTGATGTACATTCGTTCCTCAACTTTCTTTTCCAGATCCGTGATCTTTTAGATCTTATGGCCTCTCTACCCGGGATACATGGCGATCTGTGCATTTGCATATAGACCTGTGGCTTGAAGAGGCGATCTTATATCATGTATGTATATGTACGACACTCGCTGTCACTAATGGATATACTTCTCCTTCTCCTTCATATATGCATGTACATATATCATTGAGCTTTGAACATATGACTCCAATTACCGACATTTCAGTCCTGAGTCCTTCTCTCCAATTCTCTGAGCGTACGGTCCTCCCCGACGCCTTGTGGATTCAGTGGATATCACTTCGTCTCAGATATAGTATACAAAACCCACCCACCCCACCACCTCAATATCGACTCATGAGCCCAGGATCCAGGACTCTCAGGGCAAGGGTCCTTGGCGGTCCTTTTCTTATATCCAAGAGTCCCACTTGGTACTTGTCAGATTTGCCCGGCCGAGGTAACTCCTACCCGGCTCGGATTAGCAGCCGTCAGCCCGGCACTGGCTTGATTTGCAATTTTGCATTAATCTGTGGCCCGGAATCCCGGTGGTCTGGATTGTGATCGTATGATCTGCTTGGTTTAATCCATACTGGCATACTTCCCAATCCCAAGTCCGTAGCCGTAGGTGCCTTGGTGGGTCGGATTGCAGGATTTTCTTCATTTCGATGTTGTTCTGGAATCTTGAAGGAAATGACTGTAACTCTATGTTCCGGAATCTGGTGTATGTTCCGGAATCTGGTGCATACGTAGTACCGTATACATATGTATGCAACCTCTTTCCTTAGGGAGGCTTGTGAAGCTTCTGCAGTCAAGGCTTGATGGCGTTTTCTTGTTTTGTCTTGGATTGCTTGGCTTGCTTGGTGTTTCGGGCAGCTGGGCGGCACTTTTCTGTAACGACATTTTACCAAGTTGGCAGCGCCTATGTCTTCAGTATGTGTTTTATTATTTATATGGGAGGATACTTACTGCTGATGCCCGATACTATGGGGATACCTAATCTGCAGAATCTTGAAACCTGCTATGGTGCTGTATCGCCTCTGGCCAGAAGAATACAGACAATAAGTACTACTAATAGCTGCTTGATCAAGTGTCCGTCAGTTTAGGGCTTCTGAGTTCTCTATAAGTTTGTGCTGTCCTTGTCAGGTGATCTGGTTGTTGGTTGTGTTGTTGACATCCACCACCACCACATCATTCCTGTTCAAGCTTCTGCAAACAATCGCAACGGTTTCCAGTAGCGAACTCTAATGCGAAAAGCTCGCCATTCATGCTCTAGCTATCATCGGATATCACTCTTTCCGCTGCCAAATGTCACATACAGCGTAGGTGTGTACCTTTTTTTCGCAGAGTGAAGGTCGTGACTCACTGACTCAACACTGACAACAGGGAAACAGACCCTAGGTCCCTTTCGACTTTTTCTAGAGCCATACCCCCTCAATCACAGTTTGTTTACGCCTTTCCGCGGAGAAGGTCGAGTGTTATACCTCGGAAAGAGGTCTGTTCTAACTCGCAGCGCACGAGCGTCAGCCGCACGCCACAGCCGGACCCTGAATTATACCTTGCTAGACTTTGAGAATCATTTCTTTTTCTCGATCAGACTCGGCACCCGGTCGCTTTCGGCTTGAATGGCTCGACTGTGCAGGCGATACCTCAATTCTTGACACTCGGTTGTCGCACAAGTGCTGGGATCGATTTCCCAGAATGCGGGGTTATTTGCCCAGTGACATTGACCAAGCACCGGGATTCTTGAGCATTCAACCCCAGCCTATGCTTGCTCAGGACTCGAAAGTGAGTGTTTGCTGCCGATCGGTGTGGTGGGCGATAAGGCGACGCACGCCAAGGCTGTCATCTGTTGGCCAAGATGCCATGTTGAATGTTGGGACAACCCTTGGAGAGCTTTGGGAAGGGGAAAGGAGAATCGGGCCCAGAAGAAGGTCCGGCTGACTGATTGAGGGCCAACAATTGGGTGTGGTTCCCCAGACTCGCAGGCAAGTGGAGAGGATTGGCCAGCTTGGCTTTTGGGGCAAGCAATCTGGGGCGAGGCTTGGCTGGCTGATGCTTTGCGGGGGGGTACTACTGGGTTACAGTGATCGGCAACAGAATTATTCCCGATTGTCCATGCAGGCGTGAGGAATCGGTGTCACGTCAGTCTTTTCCTCCAGAGCTTCCCCTCTTTCCTACGCCCTTTTATACCCCCTTTACCCCGGGTCCCGGGTTGTTGATCGTTGATGTTGTCCCTGGCCCCTTGATAAGTCCCTTCCCAACCACTGCACAACTTTCCCAACAACCATGGATCCTGAGAAGCCTGGCGCTGAGGTCGCCGACGACGTCAAGAACCACTCTTTCAGTGTAGCCGGTGACCCTGAAGCAGAGCAGAAATTGACCCGGAAGGTTTTGTGGAAGTTAGATACCAGGTACGCTTTTATCTTCCGCGATTTCCACCCCTTATCTTGCTTACATTTTTAGAATCCTTCCCGTCCTCGCAATCCTCTTCCTCTGCTCATTCCTCGACCGCACCAACGTCGGCAATGCGAAAATCCTCGGTCTCGAAGACGATCTCAACATCACGAATCACCAGTATGATATTGGTTTGACGATTTTCTATCTCTTCTACATCATTAGGTTCGTTATAACTCGAGATCCCCTTGGCTCTGTCACTGACTTGTTATTTGCTAGTGAGGTACCCAGCAACCTAATCATCAAGAAAGCCTCGCCAAAGATATGGCTCCCCGCACTCACGGCCGTCTGGGGCATAATCACCATGTGCCTCGGGTTCGTGCGCAACTTTGGTAGTTTTGCCGCTGTTCGAGCGCTGCTGGGTATTGCGGAGGGTGGTCTGCTTCCTGGAATGGTACGTTCGTTTTTTCTGTGTAACGATTCTTGTGGGGTGCGCTGACTTGTGCTCCTGATAGGTGCTTTATCTGTCGTCATTCTACCGAAGAGGTGATCTTGCGCTGCGGATTGGGTTGTTTTATACTGCTGCTTCGTTGTCGGGGGCTTTTGGAGGTATGTCACTGCAATTTACTGAAAATACGAACTGATCTGATGAGTTTTATCGTACAGGTCTTCTTGCGCGCGGTCTGGCAGAGATCGGCCCAAGAGGTAATCTCGAAGGATGGCGCTGGATCATGATCATCGAGGGTCTTCTAGTAAGTGACAACTATAATCACTCCGACCGCCCACTGACCGCGACAGACCTTTGTATGCGGATGCTCCGCCTACTTCGCCCTCCCAAACAGCATCGAGACCGCGCCGTTCCTGTCCGAAGACGAACGCATCTGGGCCCGAGAGCGTATTAGGCTCGAGAATCCGCATATTCAAGGGTATGCCCACATACATTTACATACACTTGGAGCGCTATACTAACAATATCAGAGCTCTCCCCGCCGAAGAAGAGAGTCTAGCTTGGTCTGAAGTACGACGGGGTCTGTTGGAGCCACAGATGTGGTTCTCTGCCACGGCATATTTTGCCATTCTTTCGGGGTTGTACTCGTTTGGGTTATTCGTATGTTTTCCAGCTCCATCTCTCCTCTCTTCTAGGTGCAATGACTGATTGGCGACTATCTAGCTACCAACAATCATCGAAGAAAGCGGCTTCGCATCAGACGCAAACCAAACGCAGCTGTGGACGGTCATTCCCTACGCCGTCGCAGCCGTCTTGACAGGTCTGTTTGCCCTTCCCTTCCCATTCTTCCTCCCCAAACAACGCAACACACTGACATTGATTCTGTAATGCAAAGTATTCGTCTCCTTCCTCTCCGACCGTGTCAAACTCCGCGGCGTAATCATGCTCTTCTCTCTCCCCGTCGCCATAGCAGGCTACGCCGCAATCGGCAACATTTCCTCCCCCGAGACAAAGTACGGCATGACCTTCCTCATGGCGACGGGGATGTACGCTTCTGTCCCTTGCATACTGGTTTGGAACTCGAATAATTCCGCGGGGCATTATAAGAGGGCTACGACGTCGGGGATGCAGCTTGCTATTGCGAATGCGGGTGGTTTTGTTGCGAGTACGTACAATCCTATTTACTCCCTTTGGTATTCGGAAGGTAATAGTTGAGGTGGTTTGGTTTGGTTTGGCTGACTTGTGGGTGCGATGCAGCGTTTATATACCCCAACAAAGACAAACCGCAGTTTCACCGTGGTCATACGGTAGTCATGAGTTTGTTGGTGTTTGCTTGGTTTATGTATGCCTTCCTTTCTCCCTACCCACTCTCCCTGCCCTTCGGGTCTGTTCAGTACTAATGGATATTTGCAGGATCCTCCTGAACGTCCTCTATTGCGCCAAAATCAACCGCGACAAGCGTAATGGCAAGTACGATAAGTATCAGGGTTATAACGATGACCGGGATCCGAAGTTTATAATGGTTCTTTGACTGGTGGCGAGAAGCTTTCATAATACTGGGAAATGGTGTGAATTGGTATATGGATTGGATATGGTATATTTTGGACGGGATCCGGTTTGAGCTGGTTCTTGCATGCACCCTTTGCTGCCTCGGGGGGTACTTTGAATACTTCAGCTACTATGCTTGATTTTCTAGGCTCGACCATGATTCAGGACTGGATCAGTTGCTTAGATCTATATGAGGAATGACTGACACTGAATGATGATAACGGATGTCTATCATGTTTCTGTAATGTAATGTGATAAGTAGAGGACTGGCTTAGTCTTTGCATATATGGTTATTTGTGAGTACTCCGTTGATGAAGTTATATTCTACGGTATACTACCATTTTCACCCTCCCACCTTTTCCAACTTCCCAGACCCAATATAGAAAAATTCAACTGTTATATACACGCTCATGTCGCAAGCACAACAACCACACCACCATCCAGTCCGAATCCCAAACCGCGCAGGCAAACTCAACGCCTCTCACCATCCCTCTCTGCATCCCTTTCCTCATCACCCTCCTGCTCCCTCCCCAAATCCCTCTTCGAGTCCTTGTCTCCCCTAAGTCCCAAAAAGCTGCCCAAAATGCCCAAATCATAAACGACCTTCAACGAACCAGCAAGACAAAAGCTCAGTCCAAAGAATCCCTTCTCAGCCAAAACACCCGTTACCAGTGGTCCGAGAGATTGCGCGGAGGTCTTGACGACGTTAATGCTCCCCATTATAGCCGTGCGCTTGTCGCTTGGTAGAACGGCAGCTAGGAATGCGCTGCGTGGCGCGACGTCCATGTTTTGCGTGCAGGATCGGAGAATCAAGAGTGTTAATGAGAAAGCTAGTGACTTCGGTAGTGGAAGTAAAGCGAGGCAGAGTGCTGAGGGGAGGTGTGTGAAGACCATTGTTTTGACATTGCCGATTCGTTTTGCCAGGCTGGATGCTAGGAGCATTGATATCGCGGCGATGATGGATGTTGTGAAGAAGATGGAGCCGAGTTGGCCTTCTGGGAGGGAGAATTTGCGCGTGAAGAAGTATGTCATCCAGGATCTTTGGAGTTGTTAGTATTTTGGGACTTTAGGGGGTTGTTTGGGGAACGCATACAAAGATGCAAGACCCGATGCGAACGAGTCCAGACCAAAGAGGATAAATAATCTGATGACCAGAGCGACGACATCCCTATCGCCCATAAACGAGAGGATATATTTGCGCGCTGGTTCTGGCTTCGGCTGCGAGGCGTCCTCTGTCTGTTCAGGAGCTCTATCTCCTAAGAGAGGCTGAGTTTCGCCAGCACTACCATTTCCACTCTGCTGCTTCTTTTTCCCCTTCTTCTCAGCCTCAACCTTCTCACTCATAAGCACCGACAAAACAAACTTCACGCCGCCAATCCCCGCATACACGAAAAACACCATCCGGCAAGACGGGATGAATTCCCACCCGCGTTGAGTCTGAAGTAGGTTCACCATCCACCCGCATGTCATAACGCCGAGTGCGGTTCCCGCTGTGCCGCCGAGGTTGTAGTACAGCAGGATATCCCGGAGTGCTTCTGGGGATGAGAGGTGTGCCAGGCTAGACTCCTCGACGGCCTTGAAGGGGCCGATTTCGTTGCCGCTGATCTTCATTAGTATCATCTCAATCATGGAGAGAGAATATGGGGAAAGGACCTAGGACTAATAACCCCAAACACCGCAGCTGCAAGAAGAACCCAGTAGTTTCCCGTCATGGCAAAGACAATACCGCTTCCAATCATAAGGACACTTCCCAGCGCGAGAACAGCCCTTCGTCCAAGCCCATCCGCAAACAATGTGAGCAGGAAGCTAATTGCGACATCCCCGACCAGGGTCAATGTCATGAAGAGACCGATCCTAGCATCTGAGATCCCCAGCGTAGAGAGGTACGACGCTAGAATCAAAGTTGAACCTCCATAAGCAAACAAACGGACAAAGCGCTGCGCTATCAGAAGTTTCGCATCAAGGGGAGACGTCCATAGTGAGGTAAGGCCTATCTCCTCCAAGGTCCTGGCGAGCAGACTGGGAGATTCGCCGGTCATGGTGACTGGAGGAGCAGTTATCTGCTGGAGAAGAATAGAGGGCTAAGCTATATAGTACAATTTCCTAAAGAACCAGCGCTGAGTCTGGCCTATACAGCATGCAGCATCAGAGGTGAAGTTGAAAAAGTTGAAGCATGGCGAGCGAAGACAGCATGATGAGCCAATTATAATGCCAAGACTCAGACTCCGAGCCGGACATCTGTCGTAGAGGTTGTAAACACCGACTTTGTATTCTGTTTGGTTATCTATACACATCTTACACTGCCAGATGTGTAATCTATACTACTTTTACGCTGGTAGTACACAGGCTGAAACGCCAAGGCTCGGGAATAGACCCAGTCCGAAGTTTACTCGGATATAAAAGTATACCCACGTGGGGCGTTAGAACATATCATAACATAATACATTTCTATAACAGGGTATATGAAAAATAAAATCTACTCCATAGTCTCCAGCTTCTCAGCAACATGGAAGGGCGCATCCGTCTTCTCGCGAATCTCATCAACCTCAACTCCAGGCGCAAGTTCGGTCAGAGTAAGCTCGCCCTTCTGGCGATCGACCTGGAAGACGCACTGCAGTGTTTCCGTTAGTCAACTGGGTCCCTCAACTGGAGGATAAGGATCGACATACCAACTCCGTAATAATCGTGCTAACACAATTTGCACCCGTCAATGGCAGCGCGCACTCCGCGACAATCTTCGACGAGCCGTCCTTGGCCGTGTGGCTCGTAGCAACAACGATCTTGGTCTGGTCGGGGTTGGAAATCAAGTCCATAGCACCGCCCATGCCCTTGAAGACTTTGCCAGGGATCATGTAGTTTGCTAGGTCGCCGTTGGCGCTGACTTGGAGGGCCTATTTAAATGTAAGTTATGAGTATCAGACGCGAGGGTAGGTGACTGACTCCAAGGATCGAGACATCGACGTGACCGCCGCGGATCATGCCGAAGGACTCGGTGCTGTCGAATGTTGCGGCGCCGGGCATCAGGGTGACGGTTTCTTTGCCGGCGTTGATAATGTCACTATGATTGTCAGAGAGGTTTCCTAGGAGTGTAGTGGACATGGTACATACGGATCGACCTCGTCTTCCGTGGGGTATGGTCCCTGGAACGATTAGCCTGATTTTGTTTTTCATGAGGCGAGGTATGCCTTACCATTCCAAGGATACCGTTTTCCGACTGGATCCAGACCTTGACATCCTCAGGCAGCATTGATGGTGCGAGAGTAGGGATTCCTGAACGGTCAGTATAACCTATATGAATAATCCGACTTGAAGAACATACCAACACCAAGGTTCACGTAGTAGCCCTGCTTGAGCTCCTTAGCGGCTCGCTTAGCAATGCGGTTTCTCTGGACAATGGCCCGCGAATCAGTCGAGGCGGCGCCATCCTCCTTCGGCTCTCGGAGCTTCTTGATCTCGATGTGCTTCTCGGCGGTCGCAGGGACAATTCTGTCAACAAAGATACCGGCCAGGTCAACGTCGTTAGGGTCGATCGAGCCAATCGGGACGATGTTCTCGGCCTCGACAATAGTGAGGGTCGCGGCCTTTGCCATGATAGGACCGAATGCTTTGGTGGTGTAGCTGCAACTGTCAGCACCCCTCCATCAGACTAGTAGCACGGACCTACCGGAAAACACAGTTTCCAGCCTCATCCGCCTTCCATGCTCGAAGGATGGCGACGTCTCCAGTAAGGGCAGTCTCCATCAAGTATTTCCTGTGGTTGAACACTCTTGTCTCCCGCTTCTTGCCATGCTCTAGCACGTTACCGGACTCGTCGAGACGAACGGGGATCTTGCCGTCTTGGAGGAAGGTGTCTTTACAAATAGGAATCAGCAGACGGCATTATCTTGTCGGGGGCCACTTACGAGCTCCAGTAGCAGTGTAAAACGCAGGTATACCAGCACCTCCCGCACGCAGACGCTCAGCCAATGTTCCTTGGGGACATAGCTCGATGGCAATGTTTCCCGTGAGGTACTTTTTCTCCAGCGCTTTGTTGTTTCCGAGGTATGATAGAATGAGTCGGCTGACTTGACCCGAGTGTGTCAGGGTCGAAAGGCCGCCTTTTCCAGGCGCGCCGGCGTTGTTCGATACTGCAGTTAACGAGTGAATGCCGTCTGGTCCTCGGCGACCAATAGCTGAGATAAGTGTGTCTACCAAGGTCAGTCAAAGCACTCGAGCCCTATATAAGATTTGGATTACCTGCAACCCCGCAAAGACCGAACCCAGAACTGAGGATGGTTGACCCGCTCTGCAAGTCAGCCACTGCGGCATCTGCATCTTTGAACAACTTTGAAGCTGCCCGGTCAATTGTGGGCGCACGAGTTGGCTGCTCAATGGCCGTAGAGTATCTGGCGCGAGCTGTTGTCGGACCTGGTCGGCCCCATGTTCTCTGGTATGCCTGGTATGAGCGGAAGCATAGCTGGGCGCGAGCAATGATCGTCGCCTTCCGCGACAGTATTAGTGCTGATACTCTGAGCGTCGCCATTATGTTTGTGAATTAGAACTGTGAGAGCAATTCTTGAGAAAAGAGAAACAAGAATGCTGGAGATATTTGAGAGGCATTTCCCCGATGACGTTTCGCTATTTAGGAGGGACACCCTCGGGAGTCGGAGCTACTTCTGGACGCCGAGTGTGGGGACCTCCCGACTTCTCCGACTCGGCCGCATCAGCTCTTGCGGTTGAATTCGGCGCTTAGATCTAGTATCATCCAGCTGTGGAACTTCAGCTTCAATAATTGAATTCTAGGTTGGCCATATCGAACCAGTCCCAACTCATGTCGTCGAACGGAACATCCGGCATACTCGCTCCAAAGGCAGTGCCCGCTCGATTGACTGCATCAATGATTTGATCGTCTGACATGGCAGAGAATTGTATAGGTTCCGACCAAAACATGGGAGGCGCAAATCCTTCTTGGGACGTGGTCGGAATGGTGCTAAAGTCGTCCAATGTTGTTGAAGGCAGCGTCTCCGCTTGAAGAAGCCTGGGGGCCTGCGGCTCTGGGCCAACCGGTGTACGTCTAACAAGCTCTCGCAGGAATCGTCCGTACAGAACAGAGGCTCCGTTCCTATGGCTGGTGGCAGTGCCAATCCGCTCGAGGACCCCGGCGGCTTCCTCGATCAAGTTGCGGACACTCGGAGCGAGACTGGAGTTCTTGTCAGTTGGCATTGCGCTGAGGCTCAGTGCAGAGCACGCCGCAAAGGAGATCATGATGACTGTGTTGTTCGGCATCGATTTCAACCTTGCTTCTCCTTGAATGGCGGCCCGCATCACATTCAATGCCGAAGAGAGCCCAGCCGCGCGAAAGAATCGTTTAACTTCGATCGGGGCTGTAGGGTGGTTAATCACGCCTCCGTATGTTGAAAGCTTGGTATGGGTGACTAGAATCTGCACGTATGGTGGGAGAGTGCGGGCTATCAATGTTAGCATCTAGCTGAAGACGTATCTTGGTTAAATTGAAGTCTCACATTGGCTTTCGCCAATTTCTGGTGCCCACGTTTGGTACCACTCGGTGTAGAAGCTCTCAATCATAGTCTCGATTCTGTCACAAGGTTAGCTTAGAAGTCATGGCGGTGTTGTGGAGGAGACTTACGAGTGAGAGGCACCAGATCCGGTACTGCTCCCCTGATAGCTATCACAGTTTAGTTTGACCCTTTTGAACAGCTCATCCTAGTTCATTGCATGTTAGTATTGAGGTGAGCAAGTTATTTATCGAACGTCTCACCAGGTTTCTCCTGAGTACAGCCATCGAGTTCATAGCACCATCGCGAGAGTCCGCAAGATCTGATACATGCCATCGGTCGCAGTACTCGACCAAGGCAGTTGCCGGCACGGTGTAGCTCCGCCCGCGAGCAAGACATACACTGCCTAACGTTAGCCGCATTGTGGCAAAAAGCACACGTTTTAGTACTTACCCCCGTTCCAGAACAAACAGCGCTATCCATGTCCTCTCTCGCCTCCGTAGTAGTCTCCTACCACGGTCCGAAGCTGGGTCAATGTCATAATACCCGTCTATCTGTAACGCTTTCCTCGCGTCGATGCAATCAGCTTTGGCGAGTCTCCGTGGAAGGTTACTATCGAAGCTTGTTGACGGCACGACGATCTTGTTCAGAGACAAATCCAATGCCACCGTCAAAGCCATGGCGATGTAGGAGCACGCATCGTCGTCACCCAAGCAGTCTCCTGGTGCCATCCAGGGAACATTGACCATGAATGCCAGAACGATCTCAACTGATCTCAGGCGCTCTTGCATGACTTTGTGAGCTAGGAACTTGCTGTGTCTGGACAATCTTTTCGACAGTGCAGCCGCAGATGGCAGAAACAAGGTAGTGGCAGTCATTATAGAAGTGAAGAGGAGAGCCGACTGTGAGCGAACAAACTCCACAGTATGTATAGTCGGATCAAGGCCCCATCGCGTATGTGCAAGGTTTTGGTAGAAACTAGATATTATAAGCTATACAATAACGCGTTTGGGATACTACAGAACTTACAAAGTAAAGAGATTTTCAGCTTCAGGGGACGTAACAAGTCCAATCTCAATAGGATCAAGATCCGGACCAACATCGCGAGTGGCCCTCACGGGCACAAAGAACGATTTGGCAGCAGAAGCATTCGAATCCTCCCTCGGTGATGGCCCCGTCGCGGGCTGCGGCGTGGCCAACGAAGGCCACGTTACCGTGTCGCGAACATCATTTGGAGATAGCTGCAGATCAGATGCGCGCGCAAGCAACTGCAAAGGATTCTCTGCGTCGTCGAGCGCTAGACTCTCGCCGGAGTTAGAGTCGCGGGGAAAGTGCAGGGATTCATGATGATCAGGGTCTTGGTCCTGGTCCTGGTCCTCGGAGAAGTCCTCGCTCTCGTTCTGAGGCTGTGTCTTCTGCGTCTTGCTGAGGAGGTCTTGGAGGTCTGAAATCACTTTCTGGGCGGCCTCTGATGCTGTTTGGTCTGTTTTCGGCCGCTTAATGGCCTGTTCGATTTGGTGGAGGGCCTTTTCTAGACCCTTGCGTTTGCTGCGTTCCTGATCAGTCCATGGTCTGACGTTTGATACTGTGGGGTTACGGAGCTCACTTCTTGACTCCCTTCTGTCTTCCGACGTGATGGTTTGGAACGACGCACTCGAGATCGGCGTTTCTGCATTTGTCGCAGGCGGACTCTCCTTGGCTGCGGTCACATCTTATCTTGCTTTTTCGACAGTTTAAACATGCAGCTTGCCGGCTATGCGATACACGTCGTCGACTGGGAGTTGGTGTCTGGACTTCCATCTTCCTTGCCGGCCCCGCTGCAGGGTCCCGTCTGCGGCTATGGCTTGTCAAATGCCTGAACCTGAGCCATGTACTTCGAGATCAAGCGAAGCGGAGTTCGCTAAGATATAGAACAGGTCAATGGTGAGGGTTCTGCAGGATGCGGAGACGCTAAGGCAAGTTCTTTGACATGCGCATCCTTCGAAGGTTGGAAGGTTGGAAGGTTGTACTTCGGACCGAAGCGCAACCAGTTGCGTGCTGACTTGCCCAACGTCGATGAGTCTGTCTTTGATGAGGATGCACAACTGACCCACCGCCTGCAAATGTGGCTTTTCGATTAACCTGGGGTATACAATGGGTGACTGCAGATCCAGTCTTGAATTAGTTGACTGCTACATTACATCTCTTTACTAAGAATAGTCATAATTATTGTTACTTCACCTCAATTTCTTATCTCAGCAATGCAACAGATTCAATAAAGAGGGCATAAAGCATCATAACGCATAACAGGAGACCCAAACAGAGACCGATATATACATGGTTAACAGCGGATGAAAATCCAGAATCTTCACGCTTCTCCATAGTTCGCCTTAAAGATGACCAAAAATTCGTAGACAGGAAATGACAGTCGTAAATAAAACTAACGATGAAATGCAGCAGTCTTAGTTGGCAGCACGCAGAGCCCGCAGCCTAGCACCAAGCCCATCTTCAGCATCAGCATCAACCTTCTGCTGCTCCTTGACATCCTCCTTCGGCGCCGAATCCTGCTCCAGCGCAAGCCGCATATCCACACCCGCATCATCAGCAAGCTGCTCCATCAACCGATCAACATCCGCCTCGCCCTCAGCACCATATTCCTGCATCGAGACACCCTGGGCAACATCCTCAATAGCACTACTCGCAATCTTAAAGTCCTCCGACCGCGCAAGGAAGTTGTTCGCGTGCGAAACAAGCGTCTCAAGGTTGACGCTCTTCGACGCAGCGTCCAACCCGCGCGACGCAAGTGCAAGTGTCCGTGATGTATCCCTCGTACTCTGCGCGGCCTTCAACTCGTTGATGATAACGTCAGCGCGAGCAGCTTCCGCGCGGAGTGTAACCTGGCGTCGTTTTTCGCGGACGGCAGAGGAGGCATGGATGCGGGCGATTTGGAATTCGCGGTTCTTCATCGCCTTGTCGGCTTTGGCTTTTTCGGACTTGAAAGTTGCTTCGGCGCGGGCGGCCTCTTTCTTTAGCCGGTTGGAGTGTAACTAAACATCTTGCTGTTAGAGGTAGGTCGACAACGAGTTCATGATCGCGGATGCCTGGTTGCGGAGCGGCGGTATCAGCCGGGGGTTGGAGACACACCTTGACATTGGTGCGGGCTTCGAAGATCGGGTCTTTGCGAACCATCTTGGCTATTTGCAAATGTGACGATCAAGTAAAGAGTGAAATGGGAAGAAAGTCAAGAGCTGGACAGAAATGCGCTCTGCGGAGAACTGATGGGCGGGTTGGGAAGATGAAAGCGGTTCTAGAATTGAGGGGCGCCTCGATGTGGCAACGTCAATCAGCCGCGTTTATCTATGTCCGCCGCGGTCAACCACACCGGCAGGCAAACAGATTCCTTTCATGACAGATAATACTACAAATAAGGAATCAATGGATTTGGCTACTGGGTTTACAAAGGTTGAAGGTAAATGAGAAAGTGATCATGAATAGGGATTTTGACCCTTTGTATCAATTGTTGTAGGATATGAATACGCTAATATACAATCATCATAGAACCGTCCACACCCCCAGAGACGTCAACGCCTCGCCGGGTTGGTTGCCGAACTTCTTAAACTCCTAGTTACCCTGAAACGCTTCCCTAAAACATTACGCCGACCGCTCTCTAACGACTTCAAGCCATTGAGGGTTCTTCTTCGTCGTTCTGGCTTCTCAAGGAGATTAATCGCCGATTCCACAGTCAATAAAGATTCCCAGCTCCATCGACCCCCTGCAACACCGGAAACCGAACGATCTTCCTGACAGAACCTCTCACGCACTGCCAGCTGCAATGCCCTGCCCGTCGCATCGCGAAGTGGACGCGCCATGGCTGGGTTGCAAGCCAGCAATCTTGCAAGAAGTTTGATCCGGAAGGCCGTTGGGCTGCTCGATGTCTTCGAAGGTGACAGGCTCGGTGTCAAAATCAACCATAGAATCAAATGTGAATGCCGATAGATCTCCTGAGTCGAGAACGTCAAAGGCGAACCCATCTTCAAGGACAGAAGGATCTGACTTAAAGGATGAATCACCGTTGAATAGGCGGCGGAAGTCATCGTCAGAAAGAGGAGCTGTAAGGTCGTTTGAAGACTCGTGTTTGATTGAGGCTCCGAGGTCAAAAAGCGTAAGGGCGCTGCCGTCTCCTTCGAGTCCACCGACTGACACTGCAGGTCACACAACATCGCTGCAGGATGTTGTGTCAGGTCGGAGGACTCAGCCAGAGAGGAAGGCTTGAGAGTAGGGGAATAGTCGGTAACGGAGGGAGTTGGGAAGGGAATTCGGTCGAGAGGGATTTCGTCACCCTCCTGCTTGAAGAGTGTGGGGGTGAGGGTCGGCGATACTGAGGCGGGAGAGCTGGCCATCGGGGTGGTGTGACGGGATCCCCGGATCTCTGCTGATAGTTGGGCGACTTGCTGGCTGAGACGGTTGTTCTCGGCTTCCATCTGTGAGAGTCGCTGAAGAAGGAACTGGTTCTGTTGTTCCATGTCGACCTTTTCGTTTTCTAGCTTCTCCATTTCGAGCCTCTTGCGCTCACGGGAAGTTTGCGCGGCTGCGCGGTTTCGAAGGACACGCTCAATTCGGCGCTGCTCTTTCTCATCATCTGTCTTGGCGCGTTTTCTATTACAGGCGTTAGTAGGTTGCATGGTGCGCTTCAAGCTAGTGGTTGTACATACCGTGGAGGGAGGTTTGTCTTGGGAACTGGTAATTCCTGGCCCCAGGACTTTCTCTTCTTCGCTGGCTTCTTCTCCTCGGACTTGGACTCCATCTCGACTTCGACATCCTCGGCTTGGAGAGATGTGTCAGCCGGGGAGACAGTAAGTACAGGGACCTCCGGAGAGGGACTAGAGGGCAAAGAGTCTGTGAAAGCGTCCTCCATTTTCACTGGTGATGACTGGTCTGGTATCTAACAACTCGATATTTTGCGTGGAGTACAACAAAAAGTAGACAAGTTGGTAGTGGAGATAATGGAGTTGATAAGTTGAGACGGTGGTGTGTTGCCTAGTCAAGTCGACAAGGACACGGTGTCATAACGGAATCGTAGCCAGAAGCCAGATCCCAGTGAAAACGGTCGGGGCTCAGGTACCAAAGTTGGAGTGGGTAGCAGTAGTATGGAAAGGACAGCTGTCCATGGAAGATTGAGGAGCTGCTGCAGTCTGGAAGCCGGGCAGAGCGACGGTTTAAGTAAAGGCCAGAGTGTTCACAACTCTCCTTCACTGATGACTGCAAGGGGGCGGTTCCAGTGGGGCTATTACTGTGAATGGGCGAGTTCATCCAATGAGACCTGTGATGTATTCAGGCAGCCGTACGGTAACGGTAAAGGTGCTTGGCCCCTGAGACAGCAGCTCAACCTGTAACAAGGTGGAGTGTCTGTGTTGCATTGCTGCGCCCCGTGTCCATCAGGGGGCTGTCCCTCTCCCTCTTCTCGACAATCTTGAAGATCATTGATTCCCTCCCGCGGCCTATTCCTGAAAATAGATCGGGATGTTTGCCATATCCAAGTTGGCTCTCTTTCCAGTTTCTCGAGTCCTAGCTTTTTCCCCTCGTGTTAGAGCATGGTGGTTTACTCAATTCTCGACAATCAGCACCCCGATTCTACCTATCTTCCTATTGTTGCCAATATTGGCACGGGGTATTCCGTCATTATGGGGGCGTACACGTATTGGGTGGCCTAGCTTGCGGTCTCCGGTGGGCCTGCACAATAGCAGCCCAGAATGGCTGGAATGGGCGACCATGGTTCCGTGAATAGACAAAGCATGAATAACGGGCTCATGCAGTCAGACTTCCACCCAATTATCCTGAGTCCGGTCTTACAACTTACAGAGTACGAGTAAGTGGCTGCTCAATACGCTGCGGGCGAAATTTTGGTTGTTGAGGGCCAAAAGTAGGGTAGTCAGACGCATAGTAAGACTTACTACGGAGTACCGTGCTCATTAATTAGAACGTGAGCACTGAGCAGTCCGGCAGTGAGCAGGGCACGGTCACGGCGTTCCGTTCCTCGCTGCGGTTGACTCGCAAGAACCTTGAGAGCTGGGGCCGTTCTGTGTCTGAGTCGCCGCGTTTCGCCTTCGCCCACATTCCAGGGGCTTCGAACTTTACCGCCCCTTTATTATAGGAGATTCACAGGAGACGAGGGTTTGCTATCTAGGTAAGACCTATAGTCTTCAGAGTAAGATTCAAGGTTAAATCGCGCGTCTTCGAGAATGCTACCGTCTTAGGCATGGAAAGGGGGTTTTAAGTAGATCAGTTCTGGGCCTTCTACTCCATTACCCCACGTACTTGTGAACTGCGTGCTGCCTAGAATTGCACGACGTGCATATTCAAGGGAATTGTTTCGCCGAAACTACTGTTTAACTTCCGAGCGAGAGTTTTACCGACACGGTCGCAATCAAGGTATCTCGAAAAGGGGGAATAGTTGCAGGCCACAAAGCCCTAAGTAAACTAACAAGTAACGCCAACCGTCCAGATTCATGAAAGCATATATGATGGATCAAGTGTGCTTTTACAGCAAGCAGACTGAGAAAACAACGCGACTCTATAAAGTAATATCCATGGTATCATCTCCGGCATCAAGCGCGTTCTGTCGCTCAGGGTCAGGCGCCACTATACCCCGGCCTCTGCCTGCGAGCAATTCACGCCGCACTTCGGGCCCAATGTCCTTGTGTCCCCGAACCAACAGCAGATCCAGGAGAGCTTCTCGCTGGTCCTCGGTGATATCGTTGCGGTATCGCTGCGCAAAGACCAGGAATGATTGATGCCACAGAACGGGGAGTTTGTATGCTTTCGTGGGCCCATCGGTCATGGAATCCTCTGCGTCGGCCGCACGGAAACGCAGGAAGTGGAAGACAAGAGCATCGATAACCTTGTATGGGAGGGCGTACTTCTTCTCCAAGAACACTCGGATGAAGGTGTTGACCGCACCAGTGCTTTCAAGCGACTTCATGGACTGCTCAGCGGCAAGGTCACACATGCGAAGCAATGCTGCTGCCGAGTGCAGGACGGGGATGGAAACACGCGCGATCACAGACGACACAATGTGAGCTTCTCGGAGAGTGCAAGTCCCGCTTGAAACCAGAGGGAACAGCAACCCCTTGAAGAAACATGCCGGCTTGTAGAGGGCCTTCTTCATCGAATTGTAGGTGTGGACATTGAGCTTCTTGTGCTCGTAGATCTCCTCGCGCACACGTTCGAGCAATACCGAGTTGATGTACTCCTGGGCAACAACGGGCTTGTGTGAGATGAACAGACGGGTTCCGGCGTAGATAGCGTTGGCCGTCCAGTTCTCGGGTCGGGTGATAGAGAGGAGTGTCGGCCAATTTGGTACGGTAGGAAGAATCTTAAAGGGTTTGGGGAGAGGACCGGACTTGTAGCGGGAGAGAATCATTCCAACCCTAATCTTTATGAGTATCGCGACCCAAGCAGGGATGGGCTACATCTTGAAGGACGGCACTTACTTCTCGTATACTTCCACAGCCTTTGCAGGTATTTGAACAGCGTCTTCCGGTAAGCCTCCACCCTGAATGAAAGGTCCTCCAGGAGCATTTCCAGCCTGTTTCGCCTCATGTTCCGCGATCTTCTCCAAAATCAGGTCCGCAAGGTTTGTAGTTTGACCGCCTGATTCAGGTCCACTGGGGTTGAAGATTGGGTCCTCATCGCCTCGAGGAATGAACTTGTTGAATACGTCGAGATCATTTGGGTCAACTTCCTGTTTCAGTGTAAGCTGAACGCACACGCTTCGTTGATGCTTCAGAGACATACTACTTCCTCAATTTCCTCCTCGTCGTCCCATTGCTCGTCGTTAAATTTCCCATCATCATCCGAGTACACATCCTCGTCTTCAAATCGCGATTCAAAGTCGAATGCTTCATTTTTTTGCTGCGCAGGCACTCCTCTTGCCGCTTGCTGTTCGGCCGCATCTTCATCGGCAAGCTCTTGACCGATCTGTAGAATCTTGCGGGATGTTTTGGCATCCACGAAGCGCTCTCCGTCTTCCTGGTCTTCGCCATTCCCTGACCTATGCTTGCTCTTCTTGCTGGGAGCCGTTCGGAGGTGGCCAGCGCCGACGATATCTTCAGCGAGAGGGTTGTGTCGGCGGGCAGCGGCGGCCGCACGAGAGGATGTCGCTTTCGGCATTTTTGTGTTTCCTTGTGGGAGCTAAAAGCTGAATTAAAACGTCCCGTATCGTAGACCACGTATCGCTTAGTCCTCGCAGCAATCGAAAGAAATCTTCGACGTTGACAGACTCCGGCTTAGTCGAATCTGCAATTGTGTGTAAATTTGGAGATTGTCACTTTTTTTCTTATCGTCTCCCGCCCCGCCAGTCACGTGCTTGCCTATCACAGAGTTATCGCGACCGCCTTTGGTTCCCATGAAGCTTCAACAGCTTCCAATCATTTCCAAGTATTCCTCAAGGTAAGTTGCTTTCTTTTTTTTTTTGAAACAAGGCTTTCCCGTCTCTCAATTCTACAATTAGCTGTGCTCTACGGTCAACATGTGCTAAAGTTACGCTGTTCCAGATCATCGTACACCGCGACTGCTCGGCCCTAGTTACGCCTTTCTCCGCTGTTAAATATACCAGTTACCTGCCTGTCAATCGCGTCGTTTCACCCAAACGCCAGAGCCTTTTGGAACCCACGGGCTATAGGTGCAGACTTCTTGAGATTCTTCCACCAGTCCGCGGAGAGGGTCAATTCCCTTGTCTGTCGACAACTTCCAGATCATGGCATCTACACGCGCAGTCGAATCACCCGCCCCGTCTTCCGGCATCAATTCTCCCATTCTCAACCCAGTGACCTCGTCTTTTCCAAACGGTTCTCTGTTGGACAGCAATGTCAGATCCTCGCCAGCGCCGTCAGTCCAAACCGACAGTGTACGGTCGAAACGAAACAAACGCGATAGCCGGAAGAAGAGAGAGGCTAAAGGGCTAGATCCGGAGAGCGCGCCGCCGAAGAAGAAGTCAGTTGCTGTGCACAATACTGCGGTGCCGAGCTCGGGACTTAGCATCTTGCGGCCAATTGCAGTGGGTGAACCAAGGCAGTCAGACCTGTTTCCTCCTCAGCCTCGCCAATTCAATCTCGCGGTGCGCAAGACGTCTGGTGTGGACGGTCAAAGTCGAGACTTCTACGAGGTTGTTGACAAGCTCACGAATAAGAATGGATTCCGATATAGCTACGCCATTGCCGACACGGACTTCTCGCACATCAAATACCGCCAGACGGATGTTCCTCCCTATCACGCGCGGTTCAGCTTTGAGGATTCTCCGGCTGCTATCTTCTTCTCCGAGGACGCACTCGCGGTTACAACGAACGATCCGTGGCACACAGCTCGTGCTAATGTATGCGCACGGGAAGGGACATACTACTACGAAGCTCGGATAATAAGCGGCGTCGTGAACGAGTCGGAGGCAGCATCCACGAATGGCAACGCAAACGTACCATCAAGAGGCCATGTTCGTCTGGGGTTCGCTCGAAGAGAAGCGGATCTCGATGTCAATGTAGGCGTCGACTGCTACGGCTACGGCATCCGCGACGTAAATGGCGAAGTAGTCAACCGCATGCGATGCGAATACTTCTTTCCAAAGGGCGAATCAATAAGGGAAGGCGATGTCATCGGTATGCTCATTACGCTTCCGCCACTCTCGCTACAACGCAAAATCGTCGAGGGAACATACGACCCAGCCAACGACAACTCAACGTCAAAGCCCGGACCGGGCTCCGCAACGAATATCATCCGCGACCGGATTCCGTTCCACTACAAGAACGACTTCTGCTGGCAGCAGTCGAATGTCTTCGCTACAAAACAGCTCCGCGACTATGCATTTAATCTCAAAGAAACACCTACATTTGGCCCTCCATCCCCATTAAACGCCGAGGACGCCTCACTACGAACGCTACCAGGCTCGAGTATAATGATATACAAGAATGGCGTGAAAATGGGAACCCCATTTAACGAACTATATGCGTTCCTCCCACCAGCTAGCAGACTCGCAAACGGCACGAACAACCTCGGTCTCGGTGAGCGTGAGAATGCCGACGACGGTATGATCGGGTATTACCCCGCCGTTAGCTGCTACGGAGGCGGTGCAGTGGAATGCCGCTTTGAGGGATCATGGTGGTATGGTCCGCCTTCAGAGACAGAAGACGGCAAGCCGGTGTCGGGGATAGGCGAGCGCTTCAACGAGCAAATCGTCGAAGACGTCGTGGCTGATATAGTCGACGAAGTCGAGGCCATGCTCGTCTGGGGAAGCGTCGACAGCGACATCGTCAATAATGCTGAGATGGACGGGTCTAGCGCCGGTGCGGTGGGCGGCACAGATGTGCTTAAGGGTGGTGTCGGCGCGGCTTATGACCCTACCACTACACTGTCTACTGGCCCTGCAGAAACTGGCGCCGCGAATATCAAGTCTGCAGATCAGGACGCGAGTCAGACGGGGTTTGAGGATTCGATGAGCGTTGAAGCTGCGGGTGCGGGTGCGGGTGCGGGTGCGGATGCGGTGAATAATGACTTGCCTGAGCCGCCGGAGGCTGAGGATACGCCTATGAACGGAGTATAGATAGAGGTGGTCGCTTGAGGTTTGCTTTTGTCCTGATAGTCTTTACTCGGCCGGTTAGTGCTTCGTCTCGCGTTTGGAGAAGTTGGGTCTGGTGGCTTATATGTACAATACAATATTCGCAAGTGATACATGGATGGGCGCATACCCAAGTTTGGAGCATAACATGTGATACGACGAGGTCAGAAAGGGTCGTTAGATTCAAGAATGCTCGATGTCCTTGAGTAACATACAGTAATTTACAATATCATGACCTATATCCCTCCAACACCTCCGCAACTTTCAGGACAAGTTGGTCATCTCCGTACTGTCCGATGATCTGGATACCAGCGTGTTCCTCGTTTCCCTGAGTCCGCGCAGGTACAGGGACAGAAATAGCGGGAAGACCAGCCAGACTAGCAGGGACGGTGAACACATCGTTAATGTAAGCATCCAGCGGTGACTTCTTCGCGTTGGCGTCTATGATATCCGAAATAGATGGTGGTAGAGTCGGCGCAGTAGGGCAAACGATGACATCGACACCGGCTTGTCGAGCCTGCGAATCGAGATCGGATTTCTCAGCCGCCAGTGGATGATCCGCCCTAAATACGGCGTTGAAATCGCGCTGCACAAGACGTCGGATGCGCTGCGCTTGGATGAAGTAGTTGTCGATGGCCTGGGCACTCAGGCTGAATGCGCCGAGCATGATACGTCTCTTGACTTCATCACCGAACCCCTGGCCTTTGGTCTTCGCGTATAGGTAGCTTTCTTGTGCGTCCTGGCCGTGGCTGTCCTCGGGTCGAGTGCCGTATCTGACGCCGTCGTATTTCGCCAGGTTTGAAGATGCCTCGGCGGGAGCTAGGATATAGTACGCTGATAGAGCTGACTTGGTCATGGGCAGTGAGACAGGTTCAATTATGTGACCTTGCTGGCGCAGGTACTCTATTGAGCGAATCCAAGATTGTCGCACTGGCGGGGTGAGCTCGGAGATGTTGTATTCCGACGGAACACCGATACGGAGGGGTGAGGATGTGAGGCGGCATGAGAGACGCGGGAGGCTGAGTGCCGATGATATTGTGTCTCGTGATGACGGGGAGAGGCTCGTTGGGTCGCGATGGTCATGCTGGTTCAAGATTTCTGTGTGCATCAAATGAGTAACTGCGAGATCGTAGGTTGTCAATCGGATGGACATACCAAAAACATCTCGGACGGTCGACGTTCGCTTCGCCATTACCCCGACAGTGTCCAGCGAGTTTGCATACGCAACAACACCCCATCTAGATATCAGTCCGTACGATGGCTTAAACCCAACGGTTCCTGTGTATGCGGCAGGCAGTCGAATTGACCCCCCAGTGTCGGTGCCCAATGCTCTATTCATTCAAGTTAGACGCTTACTCGTCACTACTCGACCGGTCCCCGGGATATAACGTACGAATAGCATTGATCCGTAGCAACGGCGAGTGCGCTTCCACCAGAACTTCCTCCCGCAGAGATGTAGCTCGATTTGTCGCCGCGGCGTGTGTTCTTAACAGGTCCGAACCGCGAATGAGCCGAATGAGACCCCATTCCAAACTCATCCAAATTGGTCTTTCCAGCGACAATAGCCCCGGCATCTTCCAATCGTTGAACTACCGTCGCGTTGAACGGGCTTGTGTATGTATCGAGGATCTTCGAGGCGCATGTCGTGGGGAGATCGCGGGTGCATATGTTGTCCTTGATTGCGATGAATCGACCATCTAGTCTAGACTTCGCTTTCCCTAAAGTGCATAGGTAAGTATAATTGACTTGCTGTACTGCGGACTTGAGAATCAGCGCACCTTGTGTTCTCCGATTATCCGCATCTTTTGCCTGATCGTGCCATCGCCCGGACTGGGCGCGCAGCGGGGTTATGAAGGCATTGAGGGTAGCGCGGGAACTCTGGTTGGCGACGTATCTCTCAGCTTCGAGCAGGAGGGACATTAGGCCGCTAGGGTGAAAAGTGCAAGAATTGGGGAGCGTATGCAGCGGAGGAAGCGCATTCAGAGCCCGAATTCCGCGGGTGGTCCGTGCTTCTGTCGCTGTCTTCCGCGAGGTGCGAATATAAAGCCTTGCATCTTATCCCAATTGCATGAGAGGTTCGACTTTCCTCGCAGAGGTGTTTTTGATGGGCCAAACCTATTGAAGCTACTTTATGGTTTTATTATCACAGACAGTCTCCTTGGTGGGAGGGGCGTCGGAGTGGAGCGGCTGTGCAATCTATATATATTTTGAAGTACAGCGGTGTATGTTTGAAGACCACGCATTTTGTAGAATGTCACAGAGGAAATCCTTGGGTGTGGTACCAAGAGTAACTCTGGCATACCATTGATGAGATTTCCGAATTTCCAGATACTCTCAATCATCCGGAAGTATATACTTAGAGTACGGAGGTAGACGGGTTTACTTTGGAGCTTCCATCGGCCCGAGGTCGCAAACGACGTCATCCGGCAATCGCATTCTTCAATTTAATTCTAGCTGCAGCTTCTCATCCTAATTTCATTTCCACAACCACCAAGCTAACAGCAGCAATCATGTTCTCCCGCTGCGCTGCACGAACCGCAACGGCAAGGTCGGCGGTCCCGGCGTCCTTCCAGAGCGCCCGCATTCCATCCTCCATCTCATCACTCATTGCGTGCCAAAGCCGCAGCTCAATCTCAAGCCCGCGAATTGATGGACGGAGATACATCACAGCATATGGTTACACACAGGCCAAGGCGCTTGTCTACTCCAAGTATGGAGAGCCAAAGGATGTTCTAAAGTGAGTGGCCCTCGATTGTGATTGCCAAATGTGGCACCAGATATTGACAATTGCGCTCCCCGCAGACTGCACAAGCACTCGATTTCCGCGCCCAACGGGACGCAGGTTAACCTTCGTCTCCTCGCTGCACCGCTGAACCCCGCAGACGTGAACCAGATTCAGGGAGTCTACCCCAGCAAACCCCCCTTTGAGACAAAGCTCGGCACAACAGACTCGGCCGCCATCGCCGGAAACGAGGGCGCTTTCGAAGTTATCTCTACCGGGTCGGAGGTCAAGGGTTTACAGAAGGGTGACTGGGTCATCATGAAGAAAACAGGCCAGGGAACCTGGCGCACACACGCACAGCTGGAGGAGTCGCAGTTGATCAAGATTGAAGATAAGACGGGTCTCAGCCCATTACAGGTCAGCACAATCAGTGTGAACCCGGTGACCGCGTACCGCATGATAAAAGACTTCTGCGACTGGGACTGGATGCGCGCTGGTGAGGAGTGGCTTATCCAGAACGGTGCGAACAGCGGTGTTGGTCGTGCTGCTATTCAGCTCGGACGTGAGTGGGGGATCAAGACGCTTAATGTTGTGCGTGAACGAAAGACACCAGAGGAAACGGAGAAGTTGAAGCAGGAGCTCAAGGATCTCGGTGCCACCGCGGTGGTCACCGAGGCTGAACTGCTCTCTGGTGAATTCAAGAACATTGTCAAGGAGTTGACTAAACAAGGTAAGGAGCCTATCCGACTGGCTTTGAACTGCGTCGGTGGTAAGAGCGCTACGGCTCTGGCAAAGGTAATGGCTCCAGGCTCACATATGGTTACATACGGAGCCATGTCGAAGCAGCCTGTTGCTCTGCCGTCGGGGCTTTTAATCTTCAAGAACCTCATCTTTGATGGGTTCTGGGTCAGTAGATGGGGTGATAGCAACCCGCAGCTCAAGGAGAACACGATCAAGGATATCCTACAATTAACCCGTGCAGGGAAATTCAAGGATATTCCCGTCGAGGAAGCCAAATGGAGTTGGGATACTGAGGGGCCCGAGCTTGCAGAGGCTGTGCAGGGGACTCTCGGTGGATACCGTGGTGGAAAGGGTCTGCTCAAGTTTCAAGGCGACGACTAAATAGTTTAATTGTACAATACGCAAACATCATATGAAGAAGATCTATGTCATTTTATATGTCTGTATAAGCTACATGACGCCACAAAGTCCAATTGGTCTAGTTTGATACATCTACTCAGCGGAAGCAGTCTCGTGAATTACTAACCAGTCAAGCATTTCTGGCTATGTATGGCAGCTCCAGTTGGCCTTCACCCAGTCTATAATGAGATCTGTGAAAGTTTTTCCAGGCATATAGACGTGACTCTCTCCGGGGACGTCAACGCCGAGACCGGCAAATTTGGCCGCCAAAGCCACATAGGGCTGTATGAAATCAATGTAGACGAGGTCAACCGTTTCTGGGGCAGCAGAACTGGTGTCAAGGGTCAAAGCGTCTATGCAGTTCGGTATTTGGTAAAAGTCGATATTGGAATGCACTGTATCATCGCCATCGGTTCCCATGTCATCTGCTGTGGTGTATCCGGGTATGACGGTGAGCTGAGGGTCAGCATTGCTAAACATGGGGCTCTGGTCGATGGGCGTATCGATCATCTGCCCACTACGGCGCATCCGACCACTGGCGGGCCCATGTACGTGAGCAGCTTGCTCTGGGGGCGCAAGGCTCCAGGGTACTGATCCAGGGACTTCTTGAGCGGCTGTGAGGATCTTTGGCTGTCTATTCAAAACATCCAACACTAGTCTCGCTTTGTCAAGCGGGACGTTCTTCAGATAGCGAAAGCCGCTGGTAAATGGTGACACAATGTATGCCGAATCACGGGTAAACTGCCCCTTGAAGAGATCAAACCGGATGGCGCCGGTATTGACTATAGCAAATGCTGGCTTTTCTGGTCGAGACTCATCACCTAACATGCTCGGAAGAACCTCCTTCTGCAGCCATGCGTAAATGCTGTCCTTGGCATTATAGGGTGATCGTGACATCCACAACGTCTCCGGGATGCAGCCATAGATCTCGTCCAAATCCAGAGCACTTCTAGATTTCTGTATCAGGTGAGATACATTGCGGCCATGCTCCGTGGGAAATGTAAGCTCATTGAGACCGGTATGGTGATGGAAAGAGTAAAGGTTGTTGTCGATATACCTTCTCTCGAAGGCCGGTGTTACTTGGTTTAATTGGAGCCCATTCTTCGCTGTAAAAAGACCATCAATAGACATGAAACCAATGGTTTCCATGAAACGGCCACTGGCCAGACCATAGGCATTTGAATCATATTGAGCACAATCTCGGATGTGATAGTGGCCACCGAAGAATTGAATAGGCGTATTTGGATGGATTGCCCGAATCGCTCTGAAGACAGCGTCGTATTCTGGCGACCTGACAGGTACATGGCCAACCACCAAGAACAAATCCACATCTCTGTCATGGATCGCTTCTTGAAACCAACTCTCCTTAACTGTTGCCTCCACCGGTTGGACAACGGTGTTGTTGTAGTTCATAGTGAAATCAAAAAGGAAGCCAAAGGAAACGATACGGATGCCCTGTTTCTCTGTGGTGAACTTCCTGAATCGTTGAGCCAGCGGCACGAGCTCTCCAGTTACCGGATGGTAGATGTTAATGTTGGACGCCAAATAATGAACCTGGAAGTTGGGGACCGTCGTCAAAAACTCGGCATCTGATGTCGTTTTCTTGTACAACTCATGATTGCCGGAGGACAAGACATCGATATGTTGTTGCCGTATTATTTCAGAGATGTATATGCCCCTGGGGACGGACGAATCATAGAGACCGTTGCCTTCTACTCTATCTCCAGTATCAATAACGAGTAGGTCCTGCCCACGAGATTCGGCTATCTCACGCATATGGGTAGCGAATGAGACATAGTCGCCCCAATCAGCCGAGTAAGACGGTCTGCAGGGCGTTTTTAGCTTCGAAGCACATCGATTCGAATATGGGTACGCTTACTCCTGCAGATGACCGGCCAGCCAGCCATGGGTATCTGTTGTATGTAGGAAGTTAAGTTGGCCCCATTTCAGATCACGTAACGGCGCTGCGATGGGATCTGGAGCGGAAGGCTGGATGGCTTGAGCTGCCGATAACAGCGAGAGAACGAGGAGAGCTTTGAGATTGAAAGCCATACTCGTTCACACTATAAAGAAGAATAGGAAGAGATTCGGAATGAAAGCATTGGCATTGTATTGGTAGAGTAATAGAACTTCGGACTCAAGCTTAGAATGAAGACAGAGCAGCTGACCTCGACTATGAGCGAGGACCTGAGGGCCTGCGGAGGGACCACTCCAGCTCCAGTCCAGTGCCAGTGGGTTTGAGCACATGGCCTTCACGTGATCTGTTGAAAGTAGATAAGCATGAAAGACACAACTGTTGAGGTCATTCTCAGACATGCGCGTTAATATGTAGAATAGAGTCTACGGAACTATAGAGTACTGAAATACTGAATAATTAATCAAGAGAATGGTCAAATGTTCTCCAATCACTGTACTTTGTAGCATGTCAGGTCAGCACTACTCTGTACAAGCCGGAGCAAGGATTGTCCGTTATCAGCAATGCAAGTGGACACGGAAGAAGTCGCCGGTGAACCCGAGCCTTAGTCAGCGCCTCCCAACACTCCGCTGCAGAGCTCTCACCAAAAAATCGCATCCCGAACGAGATCGGTAGCCCGGGTTTCTTTTTTTCGGCTGTTGATATCTGGAGTCTCTCTTTTGAATACCGTCCTCTGCGACCTTGCAACCCCCCACCCCAGCCATGGCTTCTCCTCGTCTTTTCCGACCCGCAGCTCGTCTGCTTTCTTCGCGCCTTTCCGCGCCCCGTCAGTTCCCTCAGACTGCCTGCACACCATCAATTCTGCGCTTCCGCGGATATGCCACAGAGAGCGGTCCCAAGGAGGTCACCGTACGAGATGCCCTGAACGAGGCTCTGGCCGAGGAGTTGGAGCGCAACCAGAAGACGTTCATTCTGGGTGAGGAGGTGGCACAGTACAACGGAGCGTATGACTTCACCTTCCCAACCGTCATCCATTGATTGCTGTATCGCGTCCTAACCGCCTGCGTTTCAACAGTTACAAGGTCACCAGGGGTCTCTTGGACCGCTTCGGCCCCAAGCGAGTTATCGACACACCCATCACGGAAGCCGGTTTCTGTGGTTTGGCTGTTGGAGCTGCCCTCGCTGGACTGCACCCCATTGTAAGTCTCGACCGTTTCAATGCGAGTTGAGGCGACCAGGAATTAACAGTCGCTTTGCGAATAGTGTGAATTCATGACCTTCAACTTCGCCATGCAGGCTATTGATCAGATTATCAACTCCGCCGCTAAAACACACTACATGTCTGGTGGTATCCAGCCTTGCAACGTTACCTTCCGTGGCCCCAACGGTTTCGCCGCCGGTGTTGCTGCTCAGCACTCTCAGGACTACTCTGCCTGGTACGGCAGCATTCCTGGTCTGAAGGTTGTCGCTCCCTGGAGTTCCGAGGACGCCAAGGGTCTGCTGAAGGCCGCTATCCGCGACCCCAACCCTGTCGTCGTTCTCGAGAACGAGTACGCATTTCCCAGAGGTTATAAACACTATAGACACAAGACTAATCGTAGCTAGGCTTCTCTACGGTCAGTCCTTCCAGATGAGCGAGGCTGCTCAGAAGGATGACTTCGTCCTCCCCATCGGCAAGGCCAAGATCGAACGCCCCGGAAAGGATCTCACCATCGTTACCCTCTCCCGTTGCGTCGGACAGTCTCTCACTGCCGCTGCTGAGCTCAAGCAGAAGTACGGTGTCGAGGCTGAGGTTATCAACCTCCGATCCGTCAAGCCTCTTGACGTCGAGACCATCATCGCTTCCCTCAAGAAGACCGGCCGCCTGATGTGCGTTGAGTCCGGTTTCCCCATGTTCGGTGTCAGCTCCGAGATCCTCGCTCTGTCCATGGAGTACGGTTTTGACTACTTGACCGCCCCCGCCGTTCGTGTCACTGGTGCTGAGGTGCCTACTCCCTACGCTGCTGGTCTTGAGGCCATGAGCTTCCCCCAGGAAGACACCATTGTCGGCCAGGCCGCCAAGCTTCTCCGTCTGTAAATTCACCATGCGTGAGTAGTTAGGTGGGGCGAGGGAGAGCCTCGCAGCGTAATGCGTCTTTACGCCGTACCCTATTGTTGTTGCGGTCTTCTTTCCTAGCTTGAACAGCTTCATGATTTCTGTACTATTACCTTCAGCACCATTTAGACCAAAATCGCGAGCATACCATTACAGAAAACGTGCACTTTTCAGGAGTAGATTTAAATCTCCTTCAATGCTAGCATACCAAAACTGAACGCCATTATTCATACACCAAGTTTGCGCCGACCAGGGCGCGTTTGTCCCTCTACCAACAAATCTCTAATTTTAAAATGCCAAGTCGTAGGCCTTGATAGCCGGCTATGGTTCTTCACAGGCTTCTCAAAGTACTCAAAGGCTTATTATGCCACGGGAGCCGGGGCGTGGGCGTGGGCGTGATGTTCCCCGGCACACCCAGCGAAGCAATCTGTTGGCCTCCGCGGATTATAATACCCGCCCATGTAGTCCGATGTATACTCGTCGTCCGTATCGCTCTCACCCGGCTCACGCACAAGACCAGAGGTCTTATTGGATGTAGGACGAGCAGCATCACTCGCCCGCTCCGCAACCGGTACACTATCCCCCTCGTCCTCGTCATCCCCTAATACATTCTTCTTCGTCGGCGCCGCAGGAGCAGTCGGACCCTTGACGGCAGTGAACGAGCTCTTGAATCCTCCCTTCTTGAGCCCTCCTCCGCCGCCGCCGCCTTTGCCGCCTTTGGCGTCACCGGCCCCTCCAGCACCAGGCTCATTCGCTGCCTTGGTGGTCTCAATAACCCTTAATCCTGCCTCCGCATCGGCCTTCTTCTCGGCTCGCCTGGCGCGTTCCGCTGCATTTGGGTCGCGCGAGAGCTGTTTTAGGTCTTGGAGGCGCTTGCGGTGCTGGTGGTCGTAGGAGCCGATGTGCGCTTCGTATTCGGGGTGCCGTGAGTATGATTTGTTGCAGAGGGTGCAGGTGAAGGAGCTTAGGGCTGAGCGTGCAGATTCGGTCTGTGGAAAGCATTAAATTTCGGAATCGCGGGTGAAGGAAGAGGCATGGGTTGTCGTACCTTAGGAGCCGGGTTTGTAAAGCCTCGCTGTGCGAGCAGAATGTTAGAAGAGAGGTCAGCTGGAACTTGAAATGCGCACTCACTGGACCCATTCTGGACTGTCCGCCACTTATGCTGCAGCTTTGATTGATGTAAGTCAAGATGGCGCATGGAGCTCGCTAGCGCACTCAAAGCTTCCGTGCCGCAGAGCGCATCCCGCGCCGACTGCAGGTAATGGAGCGGACGTTTCTGTCCGACTGCAAGCTACCGCTCGGAGTTGTCAGTCGAGAGTTGAATGTATAGTTGTAACAGATATGGTTGGGCGGTGCGCTGAAGGTCATGCTAACACAATCGGGGAACATCCGGCGTGCCTTGGCCAACGCTCTCGAGCCCGATTGTTGGGTCGGTTGGTCCCTCTTTGGTAGAGAACCAATAGGGCGGAGGTAAAAATAATGACCCCCGAGGATCCCCAAAGCTCCGCAAGAAATTAAACGCTGCGAATTTATTGTTGAGAACATCTCGCTTGTCGTTTGAATTTTGTTCTTGTTTCCGTTCACTCTCTACGGTTGCGTTGCTGTTTTTGATCTCTCGAGAGCGCATCTTCGCTACAGAACCGCCGTAATGGCGCCTCACGACGAAACGGCCGTTCCGACGCGCGATGACATTGATACGAAATCGATCTTGTCTATGCAAGAATTGGACCCTTCCCCGGTCGACGAAACCTTCCCCGACAGTTCCTCAGATGTATTCGTCCCTAGATATCAGCCTCCATCCAGCACGCAGATAGGTATCCGCGGGCGAAATTGGGACTCCTGGTGTAAGCTCTCAGCTGTTACAGCCCATTCAAACACCCAATAGCTAATCTGTGAACCACCAGTGTCCGCGCTACAGAAATACTCGACGTACCCGCCTACCGTGTTCACCGTGCTACATTTCGCAAACACCTCCCTGATCCCCATCGCGACCCGGTCGGTTTCTGAGAGCGATAACTACCTCCTCCTCACAAGGCCAATTTACCAGTCTCCGGGATTCGAACACCTCATCTTGACCGTACCGATCCTCACCCATATTGCCTCTGGAATCGCACTCCGTAATATTCGCTCTTCCCGTCGCGCGCGGCTCTATGGCGCCGAGACAAGAGGTCAAAGATACTCGCTTAGCTTCTGGCCCCGGATGAGCTTGCAAGCACGATTGGGATATGCGTTTGTGCCCATGCTAGCGACACATGCGCTCGTCAACCGTATCGTCCCGGTGATGGTGGATGGAGGAAGCTCCAGTATTAGTCTAAGCTATGTCGCGCATGGGATAGCTCGCAGCCGCGTGTTTTGGGTCACTTATTACCACATTTTTGTATTCGTAGGGGTATACCATATTCTTGGTGGTTTGGCATCTTGGATGGGCTGGAGGATTACCACTGCTCAGACGACACGAGCTGACAGAAGCAAGGGCTCGCTTGGACGTGACTTGGGGTATACCGAGAGTGAACAGCACATCCAAAGGCGGAAGCGCATGTGGTGGAACTTCAACAAGATTGCTACTCTTGGAGCATGCGTTTGGCTTGCGGGTGCGCTTTGGATCGTCGGCAATGGTGGAGAGGGCTCGGGCTGGGAGGCCAAAGGGTGGAATGAGATATATAGTCAAGTACCTATCATTGGAAGCTGGTTATAAGCGGGGAGGCAGGGTCGAGCGCATGTTGATATAGCGAAATAGACGATAGTACATGATAATCATAATGCTAATAGACTTGTGGAACGACTCCAATAAGACGTCCGGTGTGCGTATGTTCAGAATGGTGCATACTACTGTAGAGGGGCTCTAATAAGGTGTCTTGGCACTCCGTGCTCCGGACATTTTCCGCTTTCTTCGAAAAAATTATCCACCACGACAATGCGCCGGCCAACAGCTTGATCTCTCAATTTGTTCTCGGCTGCAATTGAACAAGCCGAGCTCCATGAGACCGGCCCAGAGGATCTATCGCACCCTCGCCAATTGTTTTACCTCGAAGTTCTCGAGTACAAAGCTCCGAGCCATAGATCTCTTGAAATACACCAGATCGCATTACCAGTTCCCTCTGAGTCGCCCCGCCTCTCACCGCGCGCCTTTCATAATGTCTTCGGGCAAGCAAGGGTCCCCGACCCCCGAGTCTGCCGGCCAGCTGGTGCAGCATGCCGGTAAAGAGTACCGAGTCATCAGAGAAGGACAAGCATACATCCTGAAGCCACCCGCCGAGACTGCAGCGACGGAAGCCACGCGCAGAGATCTCAAGCCCGAGGATGAGGACCAGACTGTCTTCTACAACCCTATTCAGCAGTTCAACCGCGATTTGACCGTTCTCGCTATCCGCGTATATGGAGAGCATGTGCTGTCGCGCGCGGATCAGAAGCGCGAGAAGCGGAAACTCATGGGTCAAGGGAAGGGGAGAAATAGAAAGAGAAAGCGAGACGATGAAGGAGGTGAGGAGGCTAAAGTACAGAGCAGCAAACAGGACACCGAGGTTGAAGAACCGAAAGAGGAAGACATCGAGATGTCGAATGCTCAACCTAAAACGGACCCCCCCACCACACCGTTCACGATTCTAGACGCTTTATCTGCATCTGGCTTGCGTGCGCTGAGATATGCGTCTGAGATACCTTTCGTCACCCGAGTCATTGCAAATGACCTGTCGAGCTCGGCCATCAATTCGATGAAGCAGAACATCGAGTATAACGGTCTAGAGAAGCTGATTCATCCGAACACTGGCGATGCTCGCATCTACATGTACAACCGGCTCAAGCCGCCCTCGAAGTCAAATCCAAAGGATGACACTAGCAAATTTGACGTTATCGATCTGGACCCCTATGGTACTGCCGCCCCGTTCCTCGATGCAGCTGTACAGGGTGTCAAGGACGATGGTCTTCTTTGCGTTACATGTACTGATGCAGGTGTCTGGGCATCAAATGGATACCCTGAGAAATGTTTCTCCTTGTACGGTGGTGTCCCAATGAAAGGAACAGCCTCTCACGAGGCTGGTCTGCGCCTCATCCTAAACAGCATCGCAGTATCTGCCGGGAAATATGGCCTTGCGATTGAACCCCTTCTCTCTCTCTCCATCGACTACTACGCGCGTGTATTCGTTCGCATCCATCGGTCTCCTGCCCAGGTAAAATACACCTCTGGCAACACGATGCTTGTCTACAACTGTGACTCAGGCTGCGGAGCATGGACGACCCAGCCATTGACACAAACCAAGACCAAGCTTGATAAGAAGGGAAGCCCGTTCTACCACTTCGGCTTTGCTCAAGCGCCAACTGCAGACCGGACTTGTGAGCATTGCGGCATGAAGACACATCTATCTGGTCCCATGTGGGCTGGTCCACTGCACAGCCCTCACTTCATCCAGAAGATCCTCGATCTCCTTCCTCAACTGGCCCGCGACGTTTACAACACGATCGACAGAGTCGAAGGCATGTTGACCACGGCGCTCGAAGAAGATCTCAGCCTCGACCTGTCTCCAGAAGAAGCTGCAAGTCAGTCACCCACAGTCGCTGCAGGCGCCGAAGCCGCCTCAACGCCAGCAGAGGCAGAATCAGAATCATCCCAACACATCATCCCCCGTGCAGACCCCGCTGCTCGCGAACCAAACCCCTTCTACTTCAGTCTCTCTAATATCTCAAAAGCCCTTCATACAACTACTGTTCCCTACGAAGCGTTCCGCGGTGCCATCCGCCACCTGGGCTACCGGTGCACCCGCAGCCACACGAAACCCAACACTGTCCGTACCGATGCGCCTTGGGCCGTCGTCTGGGAAATCATGCGCGAATGGGTGCGACAGAAGCAACCGGTCAAGGAGGGATCCATCAAACCCGGGACTGCAGCGGCCGGTCTCATGGCTAAGAGTCGAGAGAAGATCAATAAAGGAGATGACAATACGCAACTAGCTCAACTGAAAAAGGACCTTTTTGCCGCCGCTGAAAGCGGCAAGGATATCTCTGATATCGTTACCAAAGTCGAAGCTGCTCTGTATCGCTCCGGATCCAAGGCGAATCCTCCAGCGGACAGTAAGGCGGATGCCTCACAGGTTAAGAATGGGCCTCAGGCTGCTCATGCACATCGCGGTAGTCCGGTCACTTCTGATCTCGAGATTATATTCGACGAGTCTCTTGGGCGGCAGGCACAGCGCCGGAAGCGGCTTGTCAGGTACCAGGTCAATCCGAGAGCGAACTGGGGTCCTTTGAGCCGGGCGTCGGGGCATTCATAAGTGGCCATCTCTACATCATTATGTGGCATTAATCGAGCGAGTATTCTTGAATCTGAAACTTCTCTCTGTAATGGTTTAGGATTCTGTCTAGCGCGCCATAGAAATGTATATGTATCTGAACGGGACGTAGCGCAATGGCCAAATCGTACTCATGTTGCACCACAGCAGTATAGTCCATCCTAGTCAGGCTGATCATGCGCTTAGTAAATTAATCGTCGGGACTAGAAGATGCATTGGCAGGCAGAGGCACTGCTTTCCTTACGTTGAAGCGAGTGGCAGCTACAGAAAAGGCAGAATGAAAAGCCACATTGTTGGATCTGGAAATTTAACAAACGTATGCATTAATTGCGTCAATGGAATCTATATGCTGCGTACAGGATCGAATACTTTGGATCATACTAATCGCAAACCACTTTAGAATTGCGAGATAGCGACAGCAACCGCTTGCGTGTCATCGTGGCTGATGCTGACACTGATTTGCTTGACACCGGCCTCCTTAGCAGCTTCAGCCGCGGCACCATGAAGCTATAAATCTGTTAGCGCATTGTGACTCTTGATGGTGGACGATATAAACTGGCAATCTTACCTTGACGGTGGGCGCGCCGTTGGTGTCGTTTTCGATTTCGATGTCCTTCAGCGGAGCCCCGGCACCCTTGCTGGAGACACCCAACGACTTGAAAACAGCCTCCTTGGCGCTCCATCTTCCAGCGAAGGATGACTGGACGGAAGGAGCACTTTGGCAGTATTGTTGTTCACTGGTTGTGAAGTTCCTTTCGAGGAAAGTCTCATTGGTAATGTCGATGCTGTCGATGCTCTCGACGTCAACGCCAACCTTCGAGTTCTCAGCAGAGTGGGCCTTAGCTAAAGACTCAATCACAGCCTTGGTATTTTCAGCTCCCTTGTCCGCGGCGGCTGGGGGCTTAGCGGGATATTTCAGCTCGGACGTCTTCTTGTCTGCGGTGACACGATAATCGGGGTTAAGGAACACCTTGCTCTGAAGTTCATCCTCGTAAGGCGCCTTGTTCTTTGCAACAAAGATGCTGTTGTTGACCAAGCCATTGTGGAAGAATCGGTAAGCCTTCTTTTGTCTGGTTTCAACCTTCGCCTTGTAGGCGTTGAACTGCGCGCGGTCAAGAGTAGCGTATAGGTATTTGGGATGGATACCGATAACCTGAGCACCCTTCTGACCAAACCCGAAGGAAGTCACGGAGAAAGCCTTGATACCATCCGTCTGAATACTGCGGCTGGGGTACACAATGTAGTCAAACTTCTCCATGACCTTGTCGACATTGTCAGCGTTCCGGTTGCCCGGGACCAAGCCGCTATCCAGGACCTGCAGACATCCGTTGAACATCCAAGCACCAGCAGCACCCTTTGGATGACCAGTAAGATACTTCTGGAAGATACCAAGGAGGGCATTGCCCTTCTTGCGACCGAGGTGCTTCATCTGTTGGCAGATAACATCCGACTCATTTTTGTCATTCGCGACAGTCGAGGTACCGTGGAAAGAGGCAACACCGATGTCGTCCACTGTCAGACCCCATGTGGCAAGGGCACCGCGTAGCGGAGCAATACGCGAGTCTTGCTTCCAGAAGTTGTTACCAAGACTGAACTGCGCATCCTTCTCCTGCCGGATGGCCTCACGGTTGATATGTTGCGCTCGCTCTTGCATGTATTCTGTGGCATCAAATGTCTCAGAGCCCTGGGCCTTCATAGCCTCAGCCTCCTCCTGAAGGTACAACAACTCTGACTCCTGCCACTCCCTGATCTGCTTCTTGCGCAGTTCGAGCTGCCTGCGGCGGTACTTGATGTCAAGAAGGGGCGACGGGAATTTGCCGGGGTTTTCGCGCGCTGTGGTGAGGACACCCTGACCAGGCGCGGGCACAGAGCGGCCAATCTTATCGGTTGCAGTCGTGGTAAGGGCGACAATTCCGTAGATTGGGACACCCATGTCGAGAGCCAGCTGTGCGCTCATGAGAAGCTGCATACCACATCCTTGAGATTCCATGAAGCCTGCACGAGTGGTGGTTGTGGGCCTTGACATCTCCTGGGGTGTACGGCCGTGGGCGAATTCATCCTCGGCATTGCTAGTAGCTTTCATGTTCGCGAATTCATAAGAGCCTTCTTCCTGGAAATCGTCGAAACCACCAACGAAACAGACACGTGCCTTGCCCTCCACAATGGTTTCGTAACCAATATCGACAGACTCAACAGCGGTAGCGCAAGCACCGACAGGTGTCTTAATGGGACCGGTCGAAGATAGGAGCAACATGTTTACCCAAGCGCTCATTGTGTTGATGAAAGACTCCTGCAAGATATCCTTCTGAAGAGGCTTGTCCAGATAGCGATCTTTGTACATGCCTCGTAGGGCATGCGTACCTCCGATACCAGATCCAATGCAGTTGCCGACTTCAGACAAGTGAACATACTTGTAGAACTCGTAAGGATCCGTAACACCGGCAGAAAGCATGGTCTCAGCAGTACAAACAAGGACAAAGAGCGTCACTGGGTCAACTTGTTCGATAATGTCGTCGGGTATACCGTACCGTTTGGCGTCCCAGCCAGTAGGGATCTGACCAGCAACCAGGCGGTCGAACTGAAGAGCCTTCGGAATAAGAAGGGTAGCACCCTTCTTGAGGCGGACGGTAAACTCCCCAGAGTCAGGAAGCTCAAAGATCTCAACCTTGTCGCCATGCTCCCTCTTGAACTCTTCAGCAGTCTCCTTAGAAGCCTCGAAGGGTTCGAGATTCTCTTCAATGACGATCTCTTGAAGCAGTTGCTTCTTCTTGGGATCGTAGCCCTTGAAAAGCTCAGGTTCGATAAGCCGGATTCCTGAATGCTCAAGGATGAATTTCTCATATTTGGCCTTGACGTCTTTGTCGTCCACTGGCTCGCCAGTCTTCGCATCAACCCAGCCAGAGTAGGACTTGCCCTTGATAGGTCCATTGTGGTGTTTGATGAGACCCATGATCCATGCCATTTCTACGCAACCTTCGAGAGAGAATTTGCCGTGCGCTTCCATTTCCCAACGTGTCCGAGAGTTACCCCACGGTCCGACTTCAGAGAAACCAGTAACAACAACAACCTTATCCAGATTGACCATACCCTTGAGTGCCTCGTTGTGGGGTTGAATCTCATCTTTCCAACTTGGCAGGTTCGGAAACTGGAACTTGATGTTGGCACGCGGCTCTGCGATCACCTTCTTGTAAAGGACCTCGCTATCCTCTCCGTTCACAACCTTGTTCTCAATTGCAGTTTCTTTGATGACAGCTCTGCGGACATCGCTTGTTTCCATGATTTCTGTCCGCAGTCTGGTCATAAGATCCTTCAAGTCAGGAATGAACTGAAGCCCTCCGTTAAGATCTGCGAACACTGGGTCGAGTTGGCAAAGGTTCACGATGGCGGGTGCCATGAGGCCAAGCAGGTTGAAAGCCATCTCTTGCTGCGAGAAGGTGCGCACACCTAGCTTTTCAACACCCTCCGCAACCATGTTGTTTCCGCTCATCAAACCGGTGCCACGAGTCCAACCAATGACTGCACCACAGATGGTAAGGTAATTGCTCCAGTTCTCGGAATACCAGCGGTTGAAGAGTGTCTCGAGTGCAAGTTTTGATTCGGAATATAGACCGTCATTTCCGAAAGTGCCATGGTTGGGTGACAAAGGAAGAATCACCTGGGCTGGGCGCGTTTCAAAACCGTTGGACTGCTTTTGTACCTTGACGCTGCCCAAAAGTCGAAGGAGGTTAGTCAACATAATGCGGTGAGCGAGCTCCGACTTGGAATCGATTGAATCGATCTCCCGACCATTCTCCGGAATAGCAGCAAAAGGCACGATGAAGTCAAGATCCCAGCCCAGACCCTTCTTCGTGTCATAAATGTAATTGACCAAGGCCTCGACGTCCTGCTTGCTGCCTTGATTGAAAGGCACGACGACAAGTTGCGAGCCACGCGCACCATATCGCGCGTACATGGCTTGGTAGTACTCAGTGACTTCGCGAGAGTATCGGCTGGTCGTGACGATGACTTTAGCGCCACCGCTGATTAAGCCCTGAAGAACTTCAGCTCCAATGGAACCAGCACCAGCACCAGTCATTAAAACGTTCTTGCCAGAGAATGTGAGACCAGAGCGGGCAGCGGACTCCATAACATCAAGATAAACACCAGTCAGCTTCTTGCTATAATCCCAGCCATGCTCGCTCTTCTTCTTCAGATGCAAGAATGGAATCGTTTCCACCTTTCCGGAGCGAGGACTTCCGTTGCGCACAGAGCCATTGCGACCAGGCCTCTTGGCATTGCCGTTCTCCTGCGGCATGATCTGGTTCTCATTCATACTGAGTGCCCTGACGACCTCCTTGTAAAGCGCGTTGAATTGCAGCTGCGAGGATTTGGACAGTCGGTGTTGTCTCCTAATGAGTTTGTAGACGCTCCTCAGATCGTTCTGCACCTTGGCCCGGTTGCTGTATTCGGAAATGGGGCCACCTTCCGCCATCTGCTTAACATAATGTTCCAACTTCCGAGCACTAGCTCGAGGAACCTCTTGATATTCGATCGTTCCGCGGGAATCAATCGTTGTCTGAGGCCCCGTAGGAACAGCAACATCCTTGTAAACCGGAGATACACCGAGCACCTCCTTGCAGTTCTCGATCAGCTGCTCACCAAGTTCCTTGGCGAGTTGATAGGTTTCACCGCGATCAGTCGGGCAGTTATCGATGTGATATTGCATGAATTCAAGGAGAAGGGGGTTAGAGCGGTTCATGATGCGGATACACTGGCTCACGATCTCGCGGTCAACAACCTGGAGCCTGCCGAAGATGATATCGTAGTACATGCTCAACGCATCTTGACGAGCCCAATTCCAAGAGGAATCGTAGACACGAGCTTTGAGGGAGTCGAAGGATGGCTCAATGCCCGAGGCATAGAAATCACCGTGCTCTGCTTGCCATAAGTCGAGCTGCGCCTGAAGAGCTTTCTGGGATTCTTGGGAGGTGACAAAGGCTTTTTGACCAGCGCGAAGATCCATCTTCAGGTACCGTGCAATGATCTCAAGCTGTTGCTTGAAAAGGGCACGCTGATCCTTTGTCAAGGCATCGATAGCGGCAGGGTCCATGAGCATGCCTCCAGCACCCGATCCGCTATCAGCGGAAGCAGTCGGGGCAGAAAGACTGATGCCTGCATTAGCAGCGTATTTATTGGCGACATCATCGAGGAATGCCTTGGCGTCGGCTTCGGAACCGAGACGAGACGCAGGCTCCATGGTGAGAGCGAGAAGCAGCACACCATCCTGTCGGCCGGATGCCAAGCCCCATCGAGTCTCCAAATATTTGCGCACGGCCGTGATATTGAAACCACCAGGCATCTTGGATGACACCAAGCGCGCAATGAGCGAGGAGGACTGTTTTCCCAGCTGACCGTTGAATGTGGCTTGCATTGAAGCACCTAGCTCATCCAAAGGAGTGTCCTCTGGTTTCTCCGGCGTAGATCCGAATTCCTTGCCTAGGTCTCCAAGAATCTCATTCTGCAGCGTAGATTTTCCTGCACGACACTGTTAGTACGATACACCCCGAAGTAAATGAGCTCGATGCTGAACGACATACCTCCAACCAAATCCTTGATAGCCTTGTTCAGAGGGATATCCGATAGCGTCTTCTTCAGTTTCTGGGCCACCAGTGTTCTTACAACATCCAGAGCTGACACGGGAGCATCCTCTACGGCAGCGGCTGGTCCAGCGCTCGGAGCTGGAGCTGCAGGGGCCGGAGCTGCCGCCGCCGCGGCAGCGGGGGCAGCAGACGTTGAGGGGGCGGCGGCGGCTTCGGGTGCAGCCTCAGGCTCTTCTTCCACAGGATCAACATCGTAATAGATCTCCTTTACATCCTTGTTGTAACAAAGTATTTGACGTTGCACAGACGTGGCGGCATCATACGCTTCGTACTTAGAAGCAAGGGTTCGTCTCGCCATCCCGCCCAAAGTGTCTGCGGGACCGATTTCGACAATACGTTCTGTTCGCTTCTCTGCAAGTACAACATCTTGTGTCTCAATCCACCTTACTGGAGACGCAAACTGGTAGGCCAGAAGCTCTACTAGTAAGGTGTGAGCCAGCTCTTGTTCAATTTCGGGACGCATTTTGAAGTGTATGTATCAATCGCACTGATGGAGTAGTCGAGGTTTCGTGATCGACGCTCTGAATCAAGAAGGTAAGATGGAGAATTGGCCTCGACCTGGGCAATTTATTAGCACAAATCCCGATCCATGCATGCGGGTCAATGTTCTACCTGGGCAAAACAAGTGACTCGCCAATGGCTCGCTACAACACTAGGGGCGTACTCACGATGCTCTTCTGATAATCTCACAGCATGGGACGAGTAAGTGCGAGGAGGTATTCAGAGACGGGGGAATGTAGAATGATAAGATCGTCCAAGAAAATGCAAGGTATTAGTAGTAGTAGTAGTAGTAGTAGAGATAGCGTAAAAAGGTGAACAAGAAAGAAGTGTGGAGGAATTGGAAATGAAGAAAGAGGGTGCAACAGAAGAGTACACAGAAGAAAGACAGTCCAACCAAGGAGATCAGAAGCTATAGCAAGGACGACCGTCTGGCAAGCTTTTGATGGGTGTTGTTGGGGCGAGCGCGGCCTCAGATAATAATTTCGCTAGCTCGGGTCCGAGAAAATCGAGACTAGAGCGGCGAGGACTCGGGCCAACTGGACTTGACTCGGTGGATGGTTGAGACTTCAACCCAGAGTTTGTAATTTTTCCTGCGCTTTCCTTAGCTGGTTCCTTAGCTGTAATCCCAATGCGGTTAGCCTGTAATGCTCATACGTTCATTCCGCTGCAGTTGAAGTCGAATTGAGTTGCAAGACGTCTCCGGTCAAGTAAAGATTCAATACTTTAATCTTATCTCTCTTGTAATCTGGAGAGTTAGGCTGAGCCTGGGGATAAACTCTGGAGTTTGCGAAGAGCAGGGTTTGTACCAGGCGGGTGAAGGTTTAATATACTGCCACTGCTTCACTTTCACACCACTCTTCATGTGGGAGGATAAAATGAGGTCAGCCATGATATTATGAGTCCAGTTGATTCTGACTGTTACCAGTGAATAATGTCTCACTGGTGCATACTCTGGGTATAGTATATAATCTGTCTATAGTAGCATGCTTACCTCGAGTATAGAGCTGTACTGTCATCCCGTTACATTAACGGTCCAGCCCAACCGTTTTGTGGCCTTTGGGGCAGATCCATAATCCGCCATACCCAATTAAGAGATTTCTTGTTCAACCAGTGCGCTCCCACGGAGATTCTGGCCCGTCTGACTGGTTCAACATTACAAAACTTTATATGGACGCCAGGCACTCTGCAGCTGCTCGGCACGTCTTGTTCGGCTCCCCGATATTTTTTTCCTCCGTTAGGAGCTACCACTTGAAGCCATCAGTCTCCAGGGCCCTTTCTCTTCCTCTCCCTTCTTCGTGCCCGTCCTTTTGTTCTTCTCTCTAGACTCTTTTTATTCGCCCTATTTTTGTTCGATTTCCTCTCTGTCATCTCACTGAACGTCTTTTCGGCTCAAATAATTTACTCTTAATAATAGGTAAGGAATTACTCTCGACTGCTGGCCATGCCCCGCTGCTTTCATTACTCGATTCGATGTCGTTCGCGAATAATTGAATGCAATTGTTGAGATTGGCATAGTTCGCTAACCCGTCACAGATTCTTCCAGCCTGCTTCGATTTGATTTGTAACGACAAGAAAAGCGCAGACCACACGACATCAAGATGTACGGAACTTCAACCGGCCCTCAGACTGGCATCAACACACCTCGCTCATCTCAGTCATTGAGACCTCTGATCTTATCCCATGGATCGCTCGAATTCTCCTTCCTTGTGCCAACATCTCTTCACTTCCAGGCGTCGCAGTTGAAAGACACCTTCACAGCCTCACTTCCCGAGCCCACGGACGAACTTGCTCAAGACGATGAGCCCTCTTCAGTAGAGGAGCTTGTAGCTCGCTACATTGGTCATGTCGCTGCTGAGATTGATGAGGGTGAGGATGATGCACAGGGGACAAACCAGGATGTCCTCAAGCTGGCCCTCAACGAGTTTGAGCGTGCTTTCATGCGGGGAAATGATGTTCATGCGGTTGCCGCCACTCTCCCAGGAATCACAGCCAAGAAGGCTCTGGTTGTTCAAGCCTACTATGCTGGGCGAGCAGCTGCTGGCAGGCCCACCAAACCCTACGATTCCGCGCTCTTCAGGGCTGCTTCGGATGAGAAGGCGAGTATCTATTCCGTCTTCGGAGGCCAAGGAAACATTGAAGAATACTTCGATGAACTGAGAGAAGTCTACAACACTTACCCTTCCTTCGTGGAGGACCTGATATCCTCATCCGCGGAGTTGTTGCAGTCTCTTTCCCGCGAGCCAGATGCCAACAAACTTTATCCGAAGGGCCTCAATGTTATGCAATGGCTCCAACAACCGGACACTCAGCCCGACGTTGACTATCTCGTGTCCGCGCCTGTGAGTCTGCCATTGATTGGGTTGGTACAGCTGGCACACTTTGCGGTCACTTGCAGAGTACTCGGCAAGGAGCCAGGTGATATCCTTGAGCGGTTTAGTGGGACCACAGGCCACTCTCAGGGTATTGTTACTGCTGCAGCAATTGCCACAGCAACAACCTGGGAAAGCTTCCAGAAGGCTGCTGCAAATGCATTGACTATGCTCTTTTGGATCGGTCTGCGGAGCCAGCAAGCCTATCCTCGGACATCCATTGCCCCATCCGTACTGCAGGACTCAGTCGAGAATGGAGAAGGGACTCCCACGCCTATGCTGTCAATTCGTGATCTTCCGAGATCTGCCGTACAAGAGCATATTGACATGACCAACCAGCATCTTCCCGAGGATCGACACATCTCTATTTCACTGGTCAACAGCGCCCGCAATTTCGTTGTTACTGGACCGCCACTCTCACTTTACGGTCTCAACCTTCGTCTTCGTAAGGTGAAGTCTCCCACAGGCTTGGATCAGAACCGTGTGCCGTTCACTCAGCGCAAAGTACGCTTTGTTAATCGCTTTCTGCCAATTACGGCTCCTTTCCACAGTCAATATCTGTACTCAGCGTTCGACCGTATTATGGAAGATCTGGAAGAGGTCGATATCTCGCCAAAGTCTCTCACAATTCCAGTCTTTGGCACCAAAACCGGCGGTGATCTCAGAGAGATCAGCGATGCTAGTGTTGTCCCTGCACTCGTTCGAATGATCACACATGATACCGTGAACTGGGAGCAAGCAACTGGTTTTCCTAAAGCAACTCACATCATTGATTTTGGTCCTGGAGGCATCTCAGGCCTTGGAGTGCTTACCAACCGCAACAAGGACGGCACCGGCGTCCGTGTGATACTCGCAGGGGCTATGGATGGTACCAACGCGGAGGTTGGCTACAAGCCGGAACTGTTTGACCGCGATGAGCATTCAGTCAAATACGCCATTGACTGGGTCAAGGAATATGGACCTCGTCTGATGAAGAACGCTACCGGTCAAACTTTCGTTGACACGAAGATGAGCCGGCTTTTGGGTATCCCTCCTATCATGGTCGCTGGTATGACTCCGACTACCGTTCCCTGGGACTTCGTCGCCGCAACCATGAATGCAGGATATCACATTGAACTTGCTGGTGGTGGCTACTACAACGCCAAAACCATGACAGAGGCAATCAACAAGATCGAGAAAGTAATTCCCCCAGGCCGCGGTATCACTGTTAACCTAATCTACGTGAACCCACGCGCTATGGGCTGGCAGATTCCGCTCATCGGCAAGCTCAGAGCTGATGGCGTGCCAATCGAAGGTCTTACTATCGGTGCCGGTGTGCCATCCATCGAAGTGGCCAATGAGTACATTGAAACTCTTGGTATCAAGCACATCGCATTCAAACCTGGTTCAGTGGACGCCATTCAGCAGGTCATTAACATTGCCAAGGCCAACCCCAAGTTCCCTGTCATTCTGCAATGGACCGGTGGCCGTGGCGGTGGCCACCATTCCTTCGAGGATTTCCATCAGCCTATCTTGCAGATGTACAGTCGTATTCGACGCCACGACAACATCATTCTCGTTGCTGGCAGCGGCTTTGGTGGTTCTGAAGACACTTACCCGTATATTTCCGGCAACTGGTCTTCGCGCTTCGGTTACCCCCCGATGCCTTTCGATGGAACCCTGTTCGGTAGTAGAATGATGATCGCCAAAGAAGCTCACACATCGAAGAATGCTAAGCAGGCGATTGCGGACGCTCCTGGTCTTGACGACCATCAATGGGAGAACACTTACAAGGGCGCAGCTGGGGGGGTGGTTACTGTTCTATCTGAGATGGGAGAACCGATCCACAAGCTCGCTACTCGTGGTGTTCTGTTCTGGCACGAGATGGACCAGAAGATTTTCAAATTGGACAAGGCAAAACGTGTGCCGGAGCTGAAGAAGCAAAGGAATTACATTATCAAGAAGCTCAATGATGACTTCCAGAAGGTGTGGTTCGGCCGCAACGCGGCTGGTGAAACGGTTGACTTGGAAGATATGACGTACGCGGAGGTTGCGCACCGCATGGTCGACCTTATGTACGTCAAGCACGAAAGCAGATGGATCGACAACTCCTTGAAGAAGCTCACCGGCGATTTCATCCGTCGGGTCGAAGAACGCTTCACTACTGTTGAAGGACGCACATCGCTTCTCCAGAACTACTCTGAGCTCGACGTTCCTTATCCCGCTGTCGACAACATTCTCGCAGCTTATCCCGAAGCGGCCGTCCAGCTCATCAACGCCCAGGATGTTCAGCATTTCCTCCTTCTTTGCCAGCGTCGCGGACAAAAGCCTGTGCCGTTTGTTCCTTCCCTGGACGAGAACTTCGAGTACTGGTTCAAGAAGGATTCGCTTTGGCAAAGCGAAGACTTGGAGGCCGTCGTAGGTCAAGACGTCGAAAGGACTTGTATCCTACAAGGTCCTATGGCTGCCAAGTTTTCGACTGTCATTGATGAACCCGTTGCCGATATCCTGAACTCTGTTCACCAGGGACACATCGACAGCCTGGTCAAGGATGTGTACAATGGCGATGAGAAATCCATTCCAGTCACCGAATACTTTGGAGGGCGGTTAAGTGATACTCAAGGGGAAACTGAGATCGACGGCCTGACGATTTCTGAAGACACCAACAAGGTTAGCTACCGCTTGTCCTCCTCTGCGGCAGACCTACCTGAATCGAACCGCTGGTGCCGTCTTCTTGCCGGTCGTTCGTATTCGTGGAGACACGCTCTGTTCTCGGCAGATGTCTTTGTTCAAGGTCACCGCTTCCAAATCAACCCTGTCAAACGAATCATCTCGCCAACCCCCGGCATGTACGTTGAGATCCTCAATCCTGAGGATCCTGCCAAAACAGCAATCAGCGTTCGGGAACCCTACCAGTCTGGCAAACTCGTCAAGACGGTGGATGTCAAGTACAATGAGAAGAACCAAATCAGTCTTACTTTGTATGAGGGAAGAACCGCTGAGAACGGCGTTGTTCCCTTGACTTTCCTTTTCACTTACCACCCTGATGCTGGTTATGCTCCTATCAGAGAGGTTATGGACACCCGCAACGACCGCATCAAAGAGTTCTACTACCGTATCTGGTTCGGCAACAAGGATGTTCCTTTCGACACACCAACGACAGCCACATTCAGCGGAGGTCGTGAGACCATTACGTCGCAAGCAGTGGCTGATTTTGTTCACGCTGTGGGCAACACTGGAGAGGCTTTTGTTGAACGCCCGGGCAAGGAAGTCTTCGCTCCCATGGACTTTGCTATCGTGGCTGGGTGGAAAGCCATCACTAAGCCTATCTTTCCTCGCACTATTGATGGAGATCTGCTGAAATTGGTGCATTTGTCCAATGGATTCAGGATGGTACCTGGCGCTCAACCGCTCAAGGTTGGTGATGTTCTGGACACTGCTGCACAGATTAATTCTATCGTAAACGAAGATTCCGGGAAGATTGTTGAAGTCTGCGGTACGATCAAAAGAAACGGCGAGGCAATCATGCATGTCACCAGTCAATTCTTGTACCGCGGAGCCTACACGGACTTCGAGAACACGTTCCAGCGCAAAGATGAAGTTCCCATGCAGGTTCACCTTGCCTCCAGTCGTGATGTGGCTATTCTTCGTTCTAAAGAGTGGTTCCGTCTTGACACGGATGATGTCGAGCTACTGGGTCAAACATTGACGTTCCGTCTTCAGAGTCTAATTCGCTTCAAGAACAAGAGCGTTTTCAGCCAAGTCCAGACAATGGGTCAGGTTCTTCTCGAGCTCCCCACTAAGGAAATCATCCAGGTGGCATCCGTGGATTATGAGGCCGGGACTTCCCACGGTAATCCGGTTATCGATTATCTTCAGCGGAACGGAACTTCGATTGAGCAGCCTGTTTACTTCGAAAACCCCATCCCTCTCAGCGGCAAAACACCTTTGGTTCTCCGTGCTCCTGCATCTAACGAGACATACGCTCGGGTGTCAGGCGACTACAACCCCATTCACGTCTCAAGGGTGTTCTCTAGCTACGCAAACCTGCCGGGTACCATCACCCATGGAATGTACACAAGCGCTGCTGTTCGCAGCCTCGTCGAAACCTGGGCCGCCGAAAACAACATTGGCCGAGTTAGGGGCTTCCACGTATCTCTTGTTGACATGGTTCTACCCAACGATCTTATCACTGTTAGGTTGCAACATGTTGGTATGATTGCCGGCCGCAAGATCATCAAGGTCGAGGCCAGCAACAAAGAGACAGAGGACAAAGTCCTCTTGGGTGAGGCCGAAGTTGAGCAGCCCGTCACTGCCTATGTCTTCACCGGCCAAGGCTCCCAAGAGCAGGGAATGGGTATGGAGCTCTACGCTACCAGCCCCGTTGCCAAGGAAGTTTGGGACCGTGCAGACCGTCACTTTATTGAGAATTACGGTCTATCAATCATTGACATTGTCAAGAACAACCCGAAGGAACTCACTGTCTACTTCGGTGGACCACGTGGCAAAGCCATTCGTCAAAACTACATGTCCATGACTTTCGAAACTGTCAACGCCGATGGGTCCATCAAGTCCGAGAAAATCTTCAAGGAGATCGACGAGAGCACGGCATCCTACACGTACCGCTCCCCGACGGGTCTTCTATCGGCCACACAATTCACGCAGCCAGCCTTGACCTTAATGGAGAAGGCAAGCTTCGAAGATATGCGTTCGAAGGGTCTTGTTCAGAGAGATAGCAGCTTCGCCGGTCATTCCTTGGGCGAGTATTCTGCTCTGGCTGCCCTTGCCGATGTCATGCCAATTGAAAGTCTAGTCTCGGTCGTTTTCTACCGTGGTCTGACAATGCAAGTGGCTGTGGAGCGTGATGAGCAAGGTCGCTCAAACTACTCCATGTGCGCTGTAAACCCCAGTCGAATCTCCAAGACCTTCAACGAACAGGCTCTGCAGTATGTTGTTGGTAATATCTCGGAGCAAACCGGCTGGCTATTGGAGATTGTCAACTACAATGTCGCAAACATGCAGTATGTTGCGGCTGGTGATGTAAGTTCCCGTTCTAACTGTCCTTCGTCTACAGCAGCTTTGGTATTCTAACAAACTCATAGCTTCGTGCACTCGACTGTCTCACGAATTTGCTCAACTACCTCAAGGCGCAGAACATCGACATCCCGGCGCTTATGCAAAGCATGTCTCTGGAGGATGTCAAGGCTCACCTTGTTAGCATCATCCATGAGTGCGTAAAGCAAACTGAGGCAAAGCCCAAGCCCATCAACCTCGAGCGTGGCTTTGCTACAATCCCCCTCAAGGGTATCGATGTGCCCTTCCACAGCACCTTCCTTCGCTCTGGTGTTAAGCCTTTCCGGTCGTTCTTGCTTAAGAAGATCAACAAGACCACCATCGACCCCAGCAAACTCGTCGGCAAGTACATTCCCAATGTGACAGCCCGACCATTCGAAATCACCAAGGAGTACTTTGAGGATGTGTATCGACTCACAAACTCTCCCAGGATTGCCCATATCCTGGCGAACTGGGAAAAGTATGAAGAGGGAAATGAAGGCACATCACGCACTGGAAGTGCTGCCACGGCTTGAGAGCTTGGGAGCCGAGAGGTGGATTCGTTCATATTTACGTGTTAGCTCTAGTCTGATCATTTCTTTTGGCGCTGAGGGCTTTGTCATCGTGTCTTTTATTGTTTGTAGAACCTGTTCCGCCTTTTTTTCATGGTACAGATAGTATTCACGATCAGGCCTATTCCATAAAGCCCAATGCTCCTCATCATGCTCAAATCACTTTGATCAGTAAAATTTACAGTTTTTTACAGGTGTCTGGTGCAGTTTGACGTTGGAAGCGCTCAACATAAATAGGAAATCTCAGCAGTCATTCCAGGTTATGTTTCAGTATGTTCTCGACGGCAAGATCGTGGTATAGTACCTGAAATCGTAACATATTGCAAAGCTCCTCTCTGCTCGTACCCCTGCCAGTATTATGAACAATGACGAGGACCTGACACCTGTGACTTATAGCGTCGATTCTTTATGAGCCTTGTCTACCCTATGTCTTCAAGAAAGCTAATGTGTTCGAGTAATTGACGCGCTAACACCGGCGCTAACTTCTGATTCATGGGAGCGCTATGTTTCCTTCCATGGGCCCGGCCTTAAGAGACGGTCTTCCTTTCCGTAAACCCCAACATCTCTCACTATTGCAATGAACTTTCTATGGTTTTCTTTCGAATTTCCAATTCGCGGTCGGAATATCTTGAGCAAATCAGTGCTCAAAATACCACTCGCAGGAATTGCGGCACGAATCTCTGCAGGGCTAGGGAAAGCTTGGGTAGAGGACGCTCCAGGAGTTGAGACACGAGTCTGGCCTTTAAAGGTAGAACCTAAAAATGTTAGCGTATGTTCTTGTGGTGTAATATGCCATTGAGGATAAGAGGGAGCGGCAACCACATGCCTTTCATGGAATCTGGACTACTAGCCCGACTTCCAGAGATGTTTCTGCCAGCCACAGAGGTTGGACTACCAGCTCTTGAACCATGAGGCGTGTCTACCTGTGGTATTATTGAAGGAGGATTCAATTTCAGCTTCTTGGCCTTCCCAGTCTCGCTCATATCACCGCCAGATCCCACAGCACCGTCAATATCACTCGCGGACCCTGCGCCAGAGACGATATTCCGCACTCGTTTCTTGTTTGTCTAAGAATCATCAATAATCAGGTCTGCTTGGGGTTCGAGACGAATGTGGAGAAGATCACGAACCGGGATGGACGATGCTGCAGGCGACATAGGGCGGGATCCTGGTTGGGTTGGATTTTGCGAAGGCGGATGTTTATTCTTGCCCTTCTTGCGAGACGTGTCTGTCCCACTGGCGTCCGACACATTGGGAGACCCGAGACGCTTCCGTGACACACCCACTGCAAGCTTCTTGGTCGGATCCGAGTGTTTCGGACGACCTGATGGAGTAGTGTTCCCTTTCGAAGAGGTCGCGGAGTCCTTCTTATTCTTTTCTTCCTCTGTCTTTCGCTCCTCATCTTTGGTGTTCTCGTCGTCCGTCTCGTCAGAACTCTGCAAGATCATCGTTAGACATCTTCACACAGGTTCAAACCACAAGCTTGGTTTGAACATACCTCCTCGTCCGTATATGGGTTGACATCGGAGCCGCTGCTGTAGTCGTAATTCTTCTCCCTCTTTTGAAGAGCTTTTCGCACTTTCTTTCCCAGTACCCGCTGAGCCTCTCTTTCCCTCTTCTCTCTTAACTCTTCTTCTTCGTATTCCTTTTCATCTTTCAAGTCAAAAACATTCGCCTTGAGCTGATCTTGTTTTATTCGCTTCTCTGCCGCCTTCGCGTCCTCATCCTCGTTAAATAAATCGTCGTGCTCTTCATCATCAGCGAATCGGTCTTCTTCGAAATCCATATCGTCTGCTTCTAGGCCCTCAACGGCCGGTGTACCTTGTTTCCCAGCGTAGACTTTCCGTTGCTTCGCATAACTCGCCAGCTTCTTTCGCTGGTCATCATCTTGCTGCTTTTCCATAAACCACCTGGGGTCTTTGGTTTTCCGAGACAGAAACTTCTCCACCTCTTCAATTGTTAATGTTTTGAAAGGATTCTTGGCATTGAATTTGTACCACTTCTCCACAGGAACCATTGTCATCTTTCCCGTATTCTCGAGGATGAAAACAGCGTGTGTTTCTGACAGAGCCGCTTCATAATTACCGACCCAGATGTTTTTGCTGTCAAAATCCTCAAGGTGCCACGGCAGCGCCTCCTCGTATTTGATACGTGTTCTGGCGATCTCTTCCGGGGTCATATCTGCTCTTGACACCTGTTGAGTTTTCTGTTTGGGCACGTTGGTTCGCTTTGGGGCAGATCCAAGAGAGGGGGCTATCTGCGCGAGATTATCCGCACGCTCCCTTTCGCGTGCAACTTTCCTAGCCTCCATTTCTTCTTGCTCAATATCATCAACCTGATTGCTTGCTTCGGAGGATAGCCTCTGTCCAGGTAACCCTTTGTCCGCGTTCATCTCATGTAGACGCGTTCGTGGATCTCGACGCTGAAGTCTAATGGGCCTAGTGAACTGATTTTCATCACGGGGATCTATTGCTTTCTTCGAGGCAAATCTTGCGATGTGATGTTTTATTCCCTCCCGGATCGCTCGCTTTGTGGTCACAAGAGGATAGTCCGTATATGTCTCTGAAATAAGAGGGCCGCTGAATCCGTTAACGGCATATTGACTTGACGTTGAAGATGCTTTTGATTTCTCGGGTAGTGTTGCAGACGACGCAGGGCGAGTAGGAGCAGATCTTAAAGCTTGCGCATTCCCAGAGGGCGCTTTCGCCACAGTTCTCCGTTTTGGGCGTACAAGCGGATCAGCCGCCTTTGGTCTGCGAATACGTATAGGCGGAGCTCCAGTCGATCCCATCGGCGTTTGAGGGGTTGGATTAGTCGTGGGGGTACTCGTCATGATGGCTGCGCGGCATATGGTGCCAGAACAGCAATGTAAGCGGCGGACTCAAGCAAACTTCAGAGTCTTAACCTGTTCAAGCACTTATAAAAGATCTTGTAAGAGAGTGTTATGTGAGAACTGAGTAGTCACGAAAAGAAACTCATCCAGATGTGAATGATGAATGAACAAGGTACAATGAGCCACAGCTACCTAGAATACCTAATGTAGTTTGGTCGAGTAGCGCCATGCTTATGTAAGCAGGATATTTGGAACAAGTCAACTTGATTTCGAGGCAACCCAAATCGCGAAGAGTTCTTTGTCCAGTGCATGACATAACATCCCTCCTGGTTGGGTCAGCCTACATCTGCTGTTTCGTAATGCTCGACCTTCTTCGTGCATACTATTTAGCCACCGGGGAACAAGTTACAATTCTCATCCTTGAATGACAAATATATACAATTATTCTCTCGAATGGAGTGGGAATTTAAGACTTCAAGTTTGAATTCGTGAGGTGGTCTCAACATGAAAGGTTATATGCAATAGAAGGTTCAGAATAGCTCCACAACCTTCTGCTCTTCGTCCAAGCCTTGGGGCGCGAGAGTCTTTGCTTCGTCTTCCTCGTCGCGCATAATCACCTGGACTAACCTATCACAGGCCTCACGAACGTCATCGTCATTGACATGGATGTGGACCTCTCTGATTACCGGATAAACACTGACTGCCCGTAACTTGTCGCGCCCTTCGCGAGTTGTCGTAAGTAAAAGGAGTGTTTCAAGATGGGTGACAATAATACTGGCGTCACTCTCTCTTTGCTTGTCAGGAGGCAGCAGCTGAAGGTCCGGCAGCATGTCTGCAGTATCCTCTTCACTGTACTCTTCCGGTCCCATGATTGGCAAAAGTATGTAAGGGAGGATGTTTGCCTCGTCTTCGGAAAAAAGCGTTGAGTGAAAAGGTATGTCGAAGGCAACATTCTTTAGAGTTGATGCGACGCCCCTTCTTCGAATAGTACTCGTATGCTCCGTGAAGACTGTAAGCTTTGTTACAGGCACGACTCCGTCATAATCCTGTCTCGTGGTGAAATAAGCACGCCCTTCCTCTAATTTTGATAGGTCTGCAAAAAGGTAGGAGAGATAGTCGTAATTAGAGTACCGGTTGAGTGTCCCATCAGCACCTTTCACAAAGCAGTCCATCAGTTGGTCGATGGCATATAACGAGTTGGAAACAGGCTCGGCTGATCGACGTTTGAGTGTGAGGAGTTTTTTGAGCTTTTCAGACTTGCCAAAGTTGGCCAACAGCATTGAGATGCCATCTGCGTTTCGCTCTTTGTTGCCCTGGTGTATGATAAGCAAGTATTGCAACAACCGGCGAGAGGTTGATGGGGGTGCAAAAGCTGCACAGAGATTTGCAAACATACAGTCACTTTTAAGAGGAGCGTTTCCAGGAAAGCATCATCACCGGCAAGTTTATCCAGAACTTCCTGGTCTCCAGAAAGATTGACCAGTATTGTTAAAGCATTAGTTGCAATCGGCTATTGAGGTGTTAGTCACTAGCCGCTCGTGGATTCTCAATAATCGAGGCGTGCTCACTGACTGTGTAATCACGAACGAGGAGCTTCAAGTCTTGGATAGGCAGAAGTTGATGACGTTTGAAAATCTCGGGCTTCGATGACGAGTATCCTACTAGGTTCTCGCAGGCTGTGATAATATCAATGGCAGTTCCATTGAATAGCAAAACTCATTACCTACCAATCTGTCTAATCTGGGTGTTCCCATGATGAAGAAATTCAACCAGCTAGATATGCGGAATAAAATGAGAGACTGCGCACAGAATGTTGGGTATCGGGTGTTTACATACCTCGTCTAATTCGGTTCTCATGATGTAATTCTCTGGACAAGCCCGGTGTCCTAATGAAGTGTTATACGAGTTGCGAAAAAAAAATATCTGCGAAAGATGGGAAGACGGAGTGGGCTGGTCTGGTGGGGTGTGTCTTATCGATAAGGATACGCACCAGACGCCGACAGTGTCACTCTACGTACTGGGACACTCTGTACTGTGAACCTAGGTACAGCCAGTCAAGCCACTGCCAGAGTATATGGATCTGTAAGGTTCCACCACGTACGTGCGGGGTCTAGAACGGGGTAACTTGCAGAAGAGGTATTACCCACGATAGGCGCATAACTCTGCTCGACACTTATCTAAATCCCTTTTCGACGCTTTAAATTTATTGTCTCTTGTCTATATTCTTAGGTAAGAAGCGCCTCTAATGCGATGCACAATAGCGTTAATGTGACGCGGAGTGCTGTGAAGCAGCATCATCCCCATGAGCTATATAGTTGGGGCCTGTGGCGCATACTGCAGTGATTTCGGAATACTTATATGCTAGGGCCCAGGATGGATAGGAAAGAGTAGACGAGCGGCGACGTGACCATCCCGATCTTGACGAGATTTGTGATACTTTGATCGTGCTGGCAATCAAAACTGGGGATGTTATCACCAGAGCTTTGGCACATACAGACAGTGCCAGTTCGAAGAAGAACAGTATGCCCTGTGTTCTTGAGACTAGGTACTCTAAGCTGATCAAAGGACGTAGGCTCGGATCCTGTGATTGAATATGACCGTGCCGTGCCGTCAAGGACATGATCTTTCAAACTTTGAAAGAAAGGTATCCGGATTTCTTGTATGCACCCAAGGCATGCCTCCAAGGGAATGCGAATTATGCTTATATCTGGCATAGACTCCATGAAGAAGAGACATATCGCCCTGTCCGCCCACTGACAGATGCATCAACATTCATTTTTAACCCTATTGACGGCACAGTTAATTTTGTCCATGGGTTTCCTCATGCCGGTGTCTCACTCGGGCTCGCAATCAATCGTGTGCCCTGTATCGGTATTGTGTTCAACCCTTTTTCCCATACTCTGCATTTGGCCATTCGCGGTAGAGGGGCTCTTCTAGGTCGCAAGACTCCACTTCCGCTCAAGCTGGAGCTGTCAAGCCTCTCTACGGATCAAAATTCACTCATCGGAGTCGAATGGGGCTCGGAGAGAACAGGGAATAATTGGGAAACTAAGATACGGACATTTGAGAAGCTGGGTTGGGATAAGGAGAACGGTGGTGCCATGTTTCGTTCTATGCGTAGCATAGGGTCTGCGGCACTGAATTTGTGTGCTGTCGCTGCTGGAACATCTGATTTGTATTTGGAAGGAGGTTGCTGGGCTTGGGATGTCTGCGCAGGGTGGGTCATCCTCGAGGAGGCTGGTGGTATCATCGTTGGCGGGAACCCAGGGGAGTGGGAGGCCGTTATTGATGGGAGGAAATATCTCGCCATCGGGCAGCAAGTCCGGCAAGCCAGGAGAACCTCGTCGAGGAATTCTTGGATGTCATTCAGAGTCGCCTAGAATTTTAGAAATTCATAGTGATGCAATTCTGACACCACCCGCGTCTGGTGCGCGTATATATGAACCCATCCCCGGATATAATGCAGATTGTCATCTTCATCAAAATCCTGAAAGTTGTTAAGCAAAATGTTACCCTAGCTCTAGACCAGCGCGTTCATGCAGCACTTGGACTTGACAGAATGTGGGCAAGTTGAGTGTGCCCATCGCAGCCATGCTCTTCTGCCACCGCCGGATGAGGGACGCTTTGTGAGCTGTCTTCGTAAGCGTCCTGCGGATTGCGCGAGGCGCCCAGTCCAAAGTGGGTATCGACAAGATGCCGTATGACCGGCCAGCCATAAGCGTTTGCGAACATACGCCGAACAATTATATTATTGTGTGCGTCTGGTTCTAGGCGGACTAGTACCTTGCGCCACGAGATTCCTCTATGATAAGCCCGTGCAATCTTCTCCTCGACTTTGAGCCCGGCTTCACCACCAAATTCCGCGGAAAAGGCTTCATTTTCTGATGTGGTACCATCCTGCGAAGGTTTCAGCCTCGAGCTCTGCAGCTTGAGTTTGGCAGGAGGTATGTCCCCGGGGTGGTAAATGCGGTCATGAAGGATGGTTTGTGGCCTTCTTGATGGGTCGACGATGTAGTCGATAGTGGGCAGTGGTGGCATCAAGATATCACCAGCTGATTCGAACACCGTCGTTCTCGGAGGCGCGTTGAATCCGTGAAAAGTTTGGTCATGAAAAGGACCATCGTGCTGAATTAGGTCCGTAACACCCGCCGCAGCAATCGTCTGGCTACGTTTTAGTATCTTCGCTTGTTTCTTCCCAGACTCACTCGACTTGAACATTGAGAGCAAGCCACTCAAAGGGCTGGACAGCGATTGCGGGGATGGTTCATTCAGCTCGATAGCCAGGACAGCACCATCGGCCTGATCATATACTTTTCCCCGAGACGCAGATTCCCCTGCTGGAGAATCAGGATTCACAGGAGGGGTCGGAAAAGACTCGACAGCAGCCGCATCTCCGGATCTCTTGGCGACGAGTGTGTCCTCTGAAGTCCCCGGGTTGCTTTTGGGCGTTTCTGTTACATTAGCTAAGTTGCTGACGTCGCGAGCGGACCCCGGAAGCTTCGAGTTTGCCCCGGTTAACTCAGCCCAGCCCCATTCAGCCATGGTGCCAACAATCCCATTTTCTCTCCTGGCTTTTTCAACCCGTTGTAGACCTTTCCAGTCAAGAAAAAGCAGGCATGAAGTTCGCAAGGGGACAATGCCATCATTGACTAAATTAGAGTATATCGTGCGACGCTCGAACCTCGCAAGCACTTCATGCGCAGGGCCAGAAGGGAGTATCCTCAAAAGAGGTTTCGCCCGTGCATCTGCATCTCCTCCAGCCCTGGAAGAATCCCCCTTTCCACCGAGTAACACCTCCCATCCCCTTCTGGCACTCGGTGCGGTCCAGCTAAGCCCTAGATCCTGGCCGGTGCGCCCGACGAGGCCAAAATCTAAGGCAAACCGAACATAAAGGGGATTTTCGTTGCTCAGCCCTAAAAATGGTGTTGCAAGCGCAACGAAGTTGACTGGTCTTATCTTGTCAAAGAATTCCGGTGAATGTTTTTGAATATATGCGATAGCATACGTCTGCACAAGACCTCCCAGTGAGTGTCCAATAAAACTAATACGTGCTATTGTGTACGGAAGGTTCTCGTTGATGTCTCGGCCCGATTGGTCTCCATTTAGTTGAGAGGACTCGATCTCGGGGTTATGAAGGTCCGCTGATTCCCGAGGGGTGCCAAAGTTGAAGTAGTTTTTTCTTTTCGACTTTCGGTTGGGTAAATGAGGCTGGTCCGGGTAGGTCATCAAAAGAACGTATTTGGCAAGGCGTTTACCTAGATACTGGATCCCACGTTCGGTGCGAGCGGCGTTACCTGGGAAGCCCCGTACAATCACTTGTTCATCATCATCATCATCATCATCTTCTTCTTCTTCTTCTTCTTCTTCCTCTTGTTGTTGTTGCTGTTGCGCTTGCTGTTGACCATCGTGACTGTGAGGTGTCAGTGAACGACATCAGCAGAGCAGTTCACGGGGATGTGATGGAGATGATATCAGATGAAGTACAAGTGCAGAGCTCAATATGCATAGGTGCTTACCTTGACGCCCGAGATTGTCGATCCGTTTCAGGCGAGCAAGTCCGCCTTCGCTGGTGATCCCTGTCCTTCCGGCACGCAGCATCGATGCTCTCTTTCAGATAGAGCATATCCGCGCCAAGGTTGCTATGCAAACCATGGGTAAGAACAACAAGGTGGACTTTCTTTCGGCGACCCTCCCGTGGTTTGCCGATTTCTGGCTCTGGAAGCCGCGAGGCAAGACCAGCAACCTTTGCAGGTGATTCAGGTGCCAACGAGCCCACGCCGCCTGGCTCATTATCATGCGGCGACGTGGGTAGGCGTGGGGTGTTCCACAGGCTAGCAGTATCATCTAGCAATAAAGTTATCGAGTTGGAGTATACCCCTTTGGTGGCGAGCAACTGGGTACCATTCGAGCCAGAGGGCCAGTGATCCCGGAAGTTGGCAGCGTTAGAAGTAAGGTTCTGCGTGCTGCTGGGCTGCTCCAATGACAATTCATCTCGGCTAACCGAAACTTCAAAATTGACCGACGCGGTGCTTGAAAAGATGACTTGGGATATAATCTCTATGATCCAAGTGGGATTTTGTCGAACTGGTGTTTCGGAATGTCTTGTGTTCCTCTGTTGATTGGGTCTAACGACGGGTATCCTCGCATACCAAACACCGCCAGCCTTAAGATACGGTTCGAATTGCGGAGCATTTCTTGGGTCAGCATATTCTGTCGCGCCTGTGGTGTCAAATGATTTTGGGTAGCATGAGGCGTATAGTGTGTATGGGCCGTGCAGATATGCCGCTCGTAGAGGTATTGCCGACGTATTTTTAATTTTGACATGCAGTGCAGCTGGCGGAGGTTGAAATTCATCAAGAGACGGATCGTAAGTCAGCGTGTATCTATCAGGAACTATCAACAAGCAGATCGAGAGGGCCTCGAGAAGTGGAGGCAAACCTGATAATTTCACCGACGCGCACGCTGCCAGCTTGGCGCACCAAAAGCATGTCAGGCTTGCGGTCAGCATTTGTTGACTCTGGTTGCCAGCTTGCAAGTGAGAAGAATCGCGGGCGATACCAAGTCTCAAAAGGCGCAGAACCTCGGGCCAGGGTTTGTGAGGCAGAGTACGTCCGTGGTGTTAGAAGCATTGATTCCGGTCCCGGATTTCTTGTTAACACAACAGCTTTTTAGCAGGGACGATGCAAAAGTGCTGATTTCCCAAAAGTGTCTACAGGGTAAGTGCTGGTTAAGATAAGGGGCAGGCTGTGTATCTGTTCGGGGTGCAACCCATTTCCGAAATGCAAAAGACATTGCAGGTGATTGAGGCAGCCAGCCTTATACCCTGTAGTAGTAGGCGGAGGGAGATTAGACTACACCCAGCATGTTACAGGATCACCTATATACATGTTGAACGGGTGGGGCCCTGTAAGGGGTGCAATTTTTAGACTATTGGCTTCTTGTGGGAAATGGGAAGGAGTCTGGTATTCGGTTGCACCTCGGAGCTAGGCTTAACGTATTTCACGGGTAGTCCGACCGACCTGTATTGCATACTAAACATGACTTTTTGACCTTCTATATCTCAACAAAAAATGCTTGGTAAGCTATTATATTAAGTACACCTCCAAAATAGGCTTTTAAAAGCCTAATAAACCTGTTTTTAGAGGGCCCTCTAGTCTCTATTAAGCTGAGATATAAAAATACCAAGAATACACCTGTATTTTCGGTTACTGGGGGTTCTAGACATAATTAACGTAATCCACGGCCGAGCGGCCACTACGACCGAGCGGCCACTTTTCTCTAGGCCAGCTATTTCTTTGCAGTTTTTTAGCCACTAATACACATGATTCTAAATAAATAAATTATTATCTTAAAGCTACTTATTAGGGCAACCTCTAATAATATGACCTATAGTCCTGCAGCCACTGCAGCGTGGTGGAGCGCGCTAAGAAGGCACATATACCTGCTCCTAAGCCTGCCCTTTAACTTGTATATCCAGCTGTTAAACCTGATCTAGACCCTCTTGTATAGTTAAAAGGGTAGTAGTACCTAAAGTGGCACGTCTCCTTGCCTATTTCTTTACTTTCCACTTATTTTCTGCCTGTAAGACCTTAATTTCTTGTTAAAGAAGAAGGTTTGTCTTTATAGCCATCTGCGCGCACTTTTTAAGATGTTAAATATAAGATACTAGACTGCTAGAAAGGTTCCTTTTTTAGACACTTCTTTGTATACTATAGATCTTGTAGTCAAGTTAATAATAGTTTTATAGTATTTAAAAAGCTAATAATATTAAACCTTTAATAAGAAGTAGTGGTGTTGGCATACAAAGCTGGAAAGTAATTTTTTTAAGAACCTAGTCTTAATTAAGTGGTTTAAGACCAGCTCCTGCAAAGCCACTATAAATATTACTTGTAGTAAAGACTTGTGCCCGTGCTGCAGGATATAGGTATAGGAAATCCTATTTATTAATATGGTTATTTCCAGCTACTATTAAGCCTTTAACTAACTTTCTATATAAATATTTAAGTGGTCCAAAAATACTAATATTAAGAGGCTAAAGAAGGTAAGATATATAGAAAGGCATATAAAGGCAGATAATTACATTTTCCTTGCAAAAAGTATTAAAACCTGTAGTTTAATAGCTAGAATGGCCATTAAAAATAAGCAACCACTTAGCACTAGTTATAGAATACTAAAACCATGGTTTAAACATCTCTTTTAGCCATTAAAGGCCTAGTTTATCTATTGTCCAACTATTCTTGCTTGTTAAAAGGATCTAGTTCTTAAAAAGCCCTAGTTCTTGGTACCAGGTAGCTTGATGTTCTTTGGCCTTTAAAATAACCACTAGTAGTATTAAAATCTTTTTAGAGCTTACACATTTAATAATTGTAACCCATTCCTGGTTGCCCTGGATAACTATGTCAGATAAGGTCAGGGTCGTCCTGCTAAGCGTTGAATCGGACCTTAGGTATTCTAATATCAAGAGAGAGAAGAGCAAAGTAGAAGATGTAATAGTAACTTGGTTTATACTGGCAATCTAACTATGTTACTATAAACTAAAGATAAGGCATAAGAGGCAGAATATAAATATAGGTAGGTAGTAAGTGTCCTTTTATACCCTGCTTAAATATTTTATCCTTAAATAAAATATCTCTCCTATTATACCTATAAGCCATATTATTAGTATCCCTTAATTATCTTGTTAGTATTTTAAGATACTACATATTTAATCCCTTAATATAACTATAACCCTATTCTGGCCTAGTATTATATCCTATAATATAATATTAAATAATCTTGGTCCTATTAAATATTATATACTAGTAGTGGCTTTAGTTAATTAATTAGCTATAAGGTCATGCTTTTTAATAATCCCCCTTTTTTAAGGCTTTATTTTAAAGTCTTTAATAAGTAGTGCTTCCTTCTAGCTTGCTTAAGGTCTATCTCCTTTTTTCCTTTTTCTTTACCCTTGCTAACAGCCTATTATATTATCCAGGTTAAATATTAAGAAGAATAGCCTTGCCTATTAAATCTATAAGAAGGGCTTTAAAATAGTTTTCTCCTATATTTAATATAATTATTTAGGTAAAAAATATTATAAGTTTAAAAACTTGTCTTATTATAATAAATATATATTAAAGAGAATCTTATAATATATTAAATTTAAGCCTTTATTTTTAAATAGTAAATAGTATTGCCTTATTAATACTTAGTGGTAAATTTATAATAATAAAAATTAAGTAAATAAAAAGCTTTAAATATTATTAGGTTAAATAAGCTATTTTTATTATTAAAAAAAACTTTTTTATAACTATATAAATAAATTT
>NW_027396903.1:0-76022 GCF_047715825.1 Aspergillus stella-maris | reverse complement strand
CTAGTTCTGCGAAACCATCCTCAAGCAAATTCAATTGCAATTATACAACCAAGGAAGGAAGAAGACCCCCAATGGCTTCTTGATACAGCTGCCGACTTTCATGTCTCTAATAGGCGCGAAGCCTTTACCAACTTTAGAGATTACGAGGCAGAAATAGATGATGCTGGTGGTCATACACATCAGATTACTGGGATCGGGACCGTACTAGTCTATGGTATGGAGGTTCCCGATGTACAATACGCGTCTACAATAAAGACGAACCTGCTATCCTTCTGCCAGTTGGATAAGCAAAGCTTTAACTTATCCCTACTTGGTAATGTCACAGAGAAACGCTTCCTTATTACATCACCTACAGGAGTTTCCCTAGACGCCTACCCAGGGGAGAAAACAGATCGATATCAGATCAAACCAATTGCATGTACGACAAGGTCAATTAGACATGCAGAGAAGAAGACAGAACATGGCCCTGCTTTACCTACAGCAACCATGCAGGAATGGCACCAACGCCTATCCCATATTCATTTTCGAGCTATAATAAGGCTTGAGCAACAAAAGCTCTTAAAGATTAAGGGTAATAGGACCCTTGTATTCTGTAAGCCAGGCAAGGCCCCCCGCTTAGTTTTTTTTTTCTTACATCCACCATTACAGGACCAATTTTCTCTACGCAGGGGTGTCAGTTCCTGAGAATTGAATCATGGATTCTCCATCGCAAAAAGATTGGATTGGACTCAAATGGGAAGGGGACGGAGAACCACCACCCGGTCTTTTCTCATCCAGAACATCCGAAAGGCTCAACATAATAGACCGTGTTCGTGCTAATGGGGTTGGAAATCGTATCGCATTACCACAGATAGTGGTCGCTGGAGATCAGTCTGCGGGCAAAAGTTCGGTATTAGAGGGTTTTACTGGGTTTCCGTACCCTCGTCAAGACGGCCTCTGCACCAGATTCGCCACTGAGATCAGCCTTCGACATGAACCAGGTACCCAACGTGCTAGAAGCATACAAGGAGCTGGAAAAATTGATTCAAGATGAGGCCTGCTATCCCATCACTTACAATCATTACTATACAGACAACGTCCAGAAAGCCTGGCTGGATCGCTCTAAGAATAACCTCAAGGTTTCAATGGATGATGTAATCCGAAATTGGAACGGGAAATTCTCTGTTAACAACTCGCAAGTTGAGATTGGCAAATTATTGTCAGGTCTTCAAAATCGCGTGGTTGTAGATATGACAGAACAGGCTTGCACGAATGCACGTATAGATTTAGCCGCATATTACAAAGTAAGAATCCCATTGACTTTCCCAGCATACATCGAGTGCTAACTTAGCCAAGGTTGCAATGAAATCGTTTGTGGATAATGTTTGTTGTTAAGTTATTGAGCGGCATATCCTTGCTACCCTTCTAAATGTCTTTAGTCCCATTACCATTAGCACCTATACTGATGAGGATCTACTTTGCTTGGCCGCTAAATCACATTAGTTACGGCACCGCAGGATTGAGGCAGGCCAGCTTAAAGAGGCCCTGGAACAGAGCCTTCGAGACCTTGGGGTTTAACTGATATCACACTCCGTGCTCTGTTTCTGGTTTTTTTTTTTTTTTCCCCATGGGGGGTTTTTTTCCCAGAAACTTCACGTAAATGCGGGAGCAATGCATTCTTTGATCTTTAATAGCTATTATTGTTATTCTAAATCTACTGAGAATATTTATGCAAGGAAAGGAGTCATTTAATGTATTATATGTAAACTTACAATCGACTACGATATATAGTTTGATGTGCTACTCATGCGGGTATTACATCGTACTCCCAAGGCGTTTGAACTGCATTTATGGGCAAGCTGGCATGATATGGCGCGGTTCCCCGTTTGATAGCTATCGTGATTATGGGAGCTGGAACTCATACCTCTGCCAATCTATTTCCCTACCTCTAGATATAAAATATCATCGTTACCAACTGTAGGTAATACAAAGCCAGATCCGTAGAGATTCCGCTGTAGTTATGATTATACTAGAATTTATCTTGGTTCAGGAACAGGTCTGTATGTCTCTGGATGAGAATAGCATGCCGCATCTCATTGTCCTGGAGTTTGAGGTTCGTAGCGATCTCGAGGTTCCGATTAAGTTTGCGGGGACTGACGAGTGGAGCCCCTAGTCTTGAGTGATAACCAATTACATACAAGTGACTTTGGACATCTCACTTTAGACTAAAAGTGCAGTGCAGCGGCGAGGGTGGGACCCTCAGACCGACCAATAGGAATTGTTAACTCAATTTTTTTGCCGCGCGACACTGTTCGGGTTCGCGGATCGGTCAGACCGATTGCAACCCCAGATGGTGTCGGCCTGTAGCCTCTTGCTAAGCAACTCGACAATAACATCGCACTTGGGGCCATTGGCCATATAATGTATTTTTGGCCGTAAATGAAAATTTTCCAACCAACCTTCTACTAACTTACCAACTACACCATGTCATTCTACGGCATTGACCGACTACCCATCGAGTTGCTGAGCATGATAGTGGAGCTGTCCGTGGAAGATGATGCTATAAGGCTTTCATGTGTCTCTCGAAAGCTAAGAGCTGTTTGCGTCCCTTATCTGTTTAGGATGATCTGCATCGCTTTCTCCGCCTCTGGTTTCGAACGGCTTAGGTATATTTCGAGTTCCACATTTGCCCAGCATGTAAAGGTGGTTCAGTACAAAGTGCCGCAGCTTATTGACCCTTGTAAGTCATGCAACTACATCATACCAAGGTAATTCTACTGACGAAGGATAGACGTTTCTTCATGGGAATATTTTCGCTCGTGTGTTTACAGCCTGGTAGAGTTTATAAGAGATTGAAGAGAGCAGTGGTGGAACTTTCAGGAAAAGTCATTTTCCTATAAGTCAATCCATAACTACTTTAGCGAGCTGTCAGAGGAGCAGCAAAAGATCCTTGCAAAATGTGATGATGCCCGAGCCTTGCATGCATGCCTTCCATGTTTCCCCCGCCTTTAGACTATCGAGTTGATATATGAAGACGGCATTGACCAGCCATTCTGTTATTTAGCCACTAGTCTATTCTTTAATTGGAATGATTTGATGCTTATGCATCTTGAGACTCTTGTAAAGGTTATGGGATGTTTAAGACGGCGTGGAGTTTCTATTTACAGCTTTGGGGTCTTTGGCTTTAACTCTTGCATCTTAACTATAGACCAAGGATTTCTAGAAAAAATGGCTGATGCGTTGGGTTCTGTGACTAATTTTATGCTTGTTAATAGCACTGGTCTCCTGCCCTGCTTAGCTTCAATCCTGCTTCCCTCTCTACTCTAGTTTAAGCTAGGAAGTTGTTGGCTTTAAATATTAGATCTTGAGAATTTTTGCTTGAGGCACAACAGAAGACTTTAGCATATTTATTTTAAGGACGTCTGGGTTTCGGCTAGGAAAGTTTATGATTGGGGGGTCTTGCTAAGTACTGGAAACCTTGCTACCCTTGTTAATAACCTTGTTGTTATCCGCAAATCTGGTGTCCTTCAGCAAATCATGGTTAATAGGAAGGATGATGGTCACTATGAGCACCAAGAAAGGCTTGAGCTTGAATCTATGGCAACTAAGATGTAAATATAGTATATACTTGGCGCTTTCCCTAATCAAACAAGTTCCAGAAAAAGCATCCATCCTCTCTTGCATCTCCAAACAAAGGTCCTTTAACAAATTTCTGCTGGCCCTAAAAACTGTCAAGACCTTTAATATAATCATTGAACTCGCCAATCAGAATCCTCAAGGATGAGCTAGAGCATGTGTGAGCGGCTTTGCTATGACGCGAGTACCATACTGGTGATTTAAATAATAATATCTTTCGTACCAGGTGTTCGTAGGTTATATTAGGGAAGGGAGCCACAGGTCTTGGTAAAAGCAGAGCATTTACATGCATTTGCTTTGTAAGTGCGCCATACATGGCCAAGCTGCACGTAAAATTACATTCCTAATCGCCGCTTAGGAGGGTGTCACATGTATCATGAAGTTGGCCAACTAATTTATTAATAGCTTCCACCCTACTAACATTCATTAATGCTGCAATGCTATTAGCGTGTGACAGAGAGAGAATAGACAGTTTCTTAATCCTTACTTATAATATATCCCGGAATTGGAAGCCCTAGATTGCTAATCCTGTTGCCACAACATGACATGGCAGTTAATATAGCTTTTTAAAACTAAGACGGGAGCTGGAAATACCAGGAAACCCACAACCACAGTATTAAATCCCGGCAATATATTGTGGGAACATCTTCCTCTAGAGCCTTAATTCAAGTTCTTGCTAGCATGTCTATAGTTTCCCTGCAGTTATAGTAGTTGGCTAAAATAGCTACTTTTACAAGTAACTTAAGGTTAAGTTGCTGGGGTATAACATAGGATTAACTATAAATAATCTAAAGTAGGATTATGAGCACGTCAATATCCTAACTCTCCACAGGAATCTTGACTAAGCCCCTTTGCAGATAATTAATGCTCTCCTCCCAACAGCCAGTAAGCATTTTCTTAAATACTAGTAAGGCAAATATTAAATATTTCGCGAAGACTTTAATGCAGAAGCAGTTTTCGTGCAGCAGATCTTACATAAGTTCAGGCTCGATTGGTTTTTCAGCAGGTTATTCTTTAGCTGGGATAAGTTCTTTATTAGTAGCCTCTGGGGCAAGATTATTGGCAACCTCTGGGGCAGGATCATTAACAAGCTCTGTGGCAGGTTCACCGGCAACGTCTGGGGCAGGTTCTTCAATTAGTATTGTTAAGAAATTAAATACTTTCGCAGGACGTTGGACAACATCCCAAAATTTTGGAAGAAGGGTGTGGGAGACCATGCCAGCAACTATAGTCTCGTCTGGTTGTGCAAAAGGAGAATTTGCATGGCGCAGTATTATTATCACCTCCCCATCTGGATCAATAATATGAGTAGATTGATTCATAGCGATTGTCAAATGCACTGGATGAAATCCTTCTGGGGAAAGAGCAGGGTTAGAAAAAGTGCAGAGATTAAAGGGATATCAAAATGGGAGTGCAAAGAATTAAAAAGGCCAGGGGTTGTGTTTGATAGGGTGAAAGCGTGGCAGTGGTTCATTGGTGTCTGTGTTGGCACCAAGCTACAGTCGCGTGCAAAAGTATCCACCAGATTCGCGTCACCGCGTCAACCACGCGATCTCGTCAACTTTTTCATTCAACAATGGCGACACCACGAAGGCCTCTGGCGCCTTTAAATAATAATATTATTAGAGGCCCTGAGTTGACGCCTTATGAAAGAGGAAAAATTGTTGGATTATCACTGACTCCACTCTCTAGAGATAAGATTACTGCAGAGCTTAAGATTTCGCTGAATATGGTTTGGTACACCCTTGACCAAACTTTAAAGTGACAAGACGGCAAATTAGTTCCACGCGCCGGTCGACCCAGAATTTTAAATGTCAGAGACGAGAGAACCATTATCTGTTTAATCCGCGCGAATCCCTTTATTTCCTATGGAGATATTTAAGCTTAAACCCAACTAATGGCCTTAAACTTTACCCTACTTTAAATGCTTAAGTAATCAGGCTATGGACACTAGAGAGCCAAAAACAGACCAAAATTGCTTGTAGAGCACGCTAAAATATGTCTGGATTAGGCTCTTGAGCATTGTGACTAGAGCATGGAGCATTGGCAGATGATTATATTTAGTGACAAGTGCAGTGTTAAAATTAGGAAAGGCAAGGGGAATAAATGGTGCTTCAGGCTTAACCATGCCAACAAGAAATGGAAAAAAGAGAATATATAGACATACTCCAAGAGCAAGCAAATTAGTATAATAGTCTAGGGCATGATTTAAGGTGGTGGTTGCTTAAATATTAATCTTTTAACTTGGGACTCTGAATTGGCATGAAATGGCTATTCCGCGAAGTTATATCTTAAGATCTTGGAGGCGAATCTCTTTAGTATTTATTCTCCTGAGCTTACCTTCATGCAAGACAACACCCCAATTTATACAGCGCGAATTATCAAGAAATGGTTCAATAACAACGACATTTAGTTGCTGGCGTGGCCGCCGTACTCGCCTGATCTTAACCCGATTAAACATGCCTGGGCATGACTAAAAGAGGACGTGCATAAATAAAATCCTAAATTAGAGGAGCTTAAAGCAAGCAAAGAACTAATTACCAACCTCTTTTTAAAGGCCATAGAGGCTACGTGGAGTGAGATATTGCAGGATTATTTTAACAAGTTAATTAAGTCAATGCCATGGCATGTTAAGGCTGTCATTGCTGCAAAGGGGTGGTATACAAAGTATTAAGCGCTTGTAAATAATACTATTAGAATCGCCAGAATTCAAGCTCTAATTTGCATATTTTAAGAAGTGCGACTGATAGAAAATGCAGTTGTAGTGGCCAATGGAAGACGCAGAAGCATTTATATATTTTCGCGTTGCGGGGTACGCTGGTAGATACTTTTGACGTAGAACTGTATAATGGGGTCGGAACCGAGTCGACTCCCTGCGGAACCGACAGTATGGTCCCATTTCTGCTTGGCTGGCGACATTATTTAGGGCAAACATTGGCTTGTGCCCAAGAACTACCCCCACAGTCAATGGTCATTGGCTGATTCCGTGTATATCAAAACCCGTTCGATCACAAGGCACACATTGTGGAGCGTTCGCTACTATATCCCGAGTCTCTTCCGAGACGCCCATCGCAAACTTGGAGAAGTTGGGGATTCCCCACGGGATGTTGTTGGCGGCCGCTCTGGGGTAGAAAAAGGGCCACGAGGACCCAGTTTAAGTGTCTACCACAACATTTGCATCCTTTGGAATCTACATATTTGCAATTATAAGTGCTGCCAGAGTATCTTTGCAGGAGAGTGCTCCCATCGGCACTGTTGAGCAGCGTGCTCGCGCTGTGGTGAACCAAGTCACTGAGCAGCAGAGCTGGCTTGAGAAAACACTGAAGCCTAAGACTATATCTGCCAGGTACTGGTTTAAGGGTAAAATGTTGTTGTATACGACTGGTTTCTTTGGAGGGCTTGGTGATGCCTTGTTTGGATATAACTCTAGTACGACTTCAACGACTCCCCCCAGGCCCCTCATACTGACTTTTTAGGTATTATGTCTGGCCTCCTGGTCAACCCCGTTTTCATCTCTCGATTCTTTAAGGACTACGGTGGTGCCGACGGGTCAACCGCCGCTGTCGACCCATCCATCACCGGTATCTCTGTTGCCTGTCTACAAGCTGCTGCTGCTGTTGGCGCCCTCATCGCTGGGCGTCTTGGCGACATTATTGGTCGGAAGAAGACTATCTGCATTGGAGGCTTTATCTACTTCTTCAGCGGCTTCATCCAGATGTTTGCCCCTGACTTTGCTATTTTCATTGCCAGTCACACCATCTAGGGTATTGCTGTTGGCTTCCTGTCTATGACCGTCCCTATTATCCAAACTGAAATCGCCGCTCCTCACCACCGTGGTCTCATGGTTGGTATTAAATATACAATGTCCATTGCTGGTTACATGTTGTCTTGCTGGGTGGACTATGGATTTAATTTCCTTTTACCTGAGAAGATGTCCTGGCAGGGTCCATTTATTGTTCAAGTCGGGCTTGCTTTTATCCTACTGGTCATGTCCTTTTATATTCCTGAGACACCCTGTTAGTTGGTGAAGAATGGGTTCATGCAGGAGAGTCTTTAGACTGTGGCCGATCTTCATGCTAATGGCGATACGACAGTGGAGCACGTCCAGCATGTTTTCCTGGAGATTTAAGAAGCCGTCATCTACGAGACGAACCTTGGAAAGTCCACATGGACTGTGAGTACCCTAACCTTTCCCTGCTTGAAATAAGTCTGACAATCTCTTTCCTTAGGAAATGTTTACCCGATATCGCAAGCGTACGATTGTCGGTATTACTGTGCAAATGTTCGCCCAGCTTAATGGAATTAACATTATCTCTTTCTACCTCCCAAGTACACTTGCCTCTGCTGGCTTTGACAACAGAAAGTCTCTGCTCTATACCACTGCCAACGCTATTCCATACACTGCTGCTACTGTGGTGACCTGGTGGTTGGCTAATAGCTGGGGAAGAAAGCCACTGCTCATTCTTGGAGGTACTTCAGCCCTAAAAACCATTTGTTTTGGGAATATATGCTAATTTATTAAATCACAGGCTTTGGAATGGCCATCCTTCTTGGCATAGTCTGCGCAATAATAGAAGCAAACATCGACATCGCCATAAAAGCCAACGCCCAATATGCCTTTGTCATGCTATACAACATCTGTTATGGTTTCACCTGGGGCCCAATGCCCTGGCTCCTACCCGCTAAAATCTTCCCCCTCCAAGGCCGGAGCAAAGGCATGGCCCTCGCAACAACAAGTAACTGGATCTTTAACTTTATTATTGGCATGGTTTCCCCTGATGCATTTGCCGGGATTGGCGGATACTTTTACCTTGTTATTGCCGGGTTCTGTCTCTTTTCTGCGGGGCTGGTTTACTTTTATTATGTGGAGACTGCGAACCATAGTCTTGAGGAGATTGCGGCGTTGTTTGGTAATCAGGCATTTGCGGATGAGGGACATGTTCCGGAGATTGGGGAGGTAAGGAAGGATGGGGTTAAGGAGGTTGCTTGAGGGGCGTTGACTTGGTTGTTAGGGCAAGTGCTGTCCTCAAAAGACAGAGCGTCGGAATGGCCGCTCGAGCCTTCCGAGGTTGGGAAGTTTGAATAATCCGCCTACTCCTACTTACTGTTATGCATTATGAATGAACGTATTCTCCCGTTTTTAATTGGGCCTTCTGGCATCATAGAGGTCATCTTGAATGTTGAGAAAATTCGTTGGTAGCACAGTGTCGTACTCATGCTACTTCCTATCCTTCAAGCTGGCACCGAGCATCACCTCGCTTCCCTTCCTTGACCTCCCCAACACACTACTCAGTAGGCTGCTAACTCCGGATAGGCCCCAAGTAAATTTGAAGTCCAAACCCACACTAAACTAGCAGAGCATCATTGAGCCGCGGGATTCTAGCCAAAGCTTTCCCAAAACCGGCGTAGCCCCTATGTAGCCGGGCTCCTATCCCAGGCTTTATAGCCCGAATTGCATCCAGGGGAGTGGATGTTGAAAGTCCAAAACCTGCAACAGTCTCTCTTCCGCATATTCCTTTCTCACAATGCACCCGTTTCTGCTACTCAAATATGTGGGATATCATACGTGAAGCGCTTTTAGGTCAATGCCTGCGATTAGCCACCGGTCAAAAAGCAGCCCGCTACCCCGAAGAACAGCCAGGATTTGGGTTACCTGCCAGATACTTGGACTTGGTTGAATCGAGGACCGGCTCGTCGCCCTTAACTGACGATGCAGGTCGAGGTTCCGAGAATAAATCAACGAGGATCCTATTGTCGCCGTGGGGTGGTACGGCCCCGACCCCTCGGACAACCCCTACCACTGGTCGGTTGGAAAGAAGTTATTGACTGCTCTGCTATTATTTGCATACAGTTTCGCCCTCTCAATTGGCTCATCGCTTTATACTGCTGGTAACACCCAATTTATCAAAAGCTACAGCATCAGCAGCGTTGTTGCATCGCTCGGCCTGTTCATGTATATTTTCGCCTACAGCATCAGCCCATTGCTGTGGGCGCCTCTCTCAGAGGTTCCTGCCATTGATTGAATCTTTCCGTATATTACAACCTCTATCATGTCTGTGATTCTCTGCGCCCCAATGTCCCTAGTCAATAACATTAGTGGAATACTGGCTCTCAAGTTCCTAATAGAATTCTTTAGCTCGCCGTGCCTTGCTACAGCAGGTTCCAGGTACACAGACGTGTACATTGCAGAAGCCATGCCCTATATTATTGCGCTCTGGGGTGGAGGAGGAACACTAGCCCCAGTATGTTTGTGGAATACATTGGAGGATCCTTTACTAACCCATGAAGCCCTCAGCCATATTATTGCCAGTTACGCAGTTAAAGCCAAAGGGTAGCATTAGAGCCCCTGGGAACTCCTCTCGCTCTCCAGTTTAATTATAATATTCATGCCCCTGGCCATGCCCGAAACCTCATCTAATAGTATCCTGCACAGACAAGCTCAGGGTCTTCCGGCACTATCAGGCCATGCTGATCTAAAGCCCAAGTCCAGAATGTAACAGGCGCAGATACACCAGCAAGAAATAGCATTTAATGCCCTTATCAAGCCCTAAAGGATTAATACGCTTGACCCAGACCATGTTTTTCTTAACCTTTTATATAGCCCTTATATACAAAGTTTATTAGTTATTCTTTAAATTATTTCTGCTTGTTTATAATAGTATATATGGCTTTAGCACAGGGAAGCAGGGACTTACATTCCTTTCTGTTCTCTGTGGCCCTGTGGTAGCAGTTGCGTTTGTCTGCTAGTACTTTTACTTTCTTGCGCCGCGGCACTTGGGGAAGTACAATGTCATCCCGCCAGAGGCACAACTTCGGCCGGGGTTGCTTGCAACTTGGTTAATCCCCATCGGTCTTTTTGTTTTTAATGCGTTTACCTATACACAAGATAGTACCAATTTGGACGGGCCACGGTCAAAACTGACGCTTTCTAGCATCGACTTCCGACCCCGCCATCCACTGAATAGTAAACCTCCTTGGCATCACAATAAGCATGTACAGCATATTGATCATCACGCAAGCCATATTCATGTATTTACCATTTACATACCCCCACTACACCGCCTTGCTATTTGCAGCGAATGCACTCGCTATAAGTCTTCTTGCTAGCTTGGCAATTTCATTTACAACACCAATATTTAAGGGCATTGGGATTTCAGGGGGCGTCACGCTGCTGGCAAGTTTTGAGTTTGCTTTGTGTTCTTGGGCTGTATTTGTTGTATTCCTTTGGGGCAAATTTAAGGGAGAGAAGTATGTTTACGCGGATCTAGAAGTGGACTTTACGTGGTATGGGCCGTGGTCCCGGATTAGGGCTTTGAGCGGTTGCACACTGTGTTTCTGGGGCTTTGCCTGATACCACCAATAGGCGGAGGCTGGCACAAATACCTGATAACATACCTTTGCATGCCATGCCTAGGTTGTGCAAGTCTTTGTATACATCATCAGAGCTGAGTTCACAGTTCTGGTTTGTAAATTATACGCTATAAATGAGCCACCCGTAGCCCTCGTCGACGGACGTCACATGACCGAGCTGGAGTATCATATTGATTCAGCTACTGATTTGGCCCCCATCCCTCAATCTGTCCTTCATCATCTCCAGCCTTTCTGCAATGGTAAACTACGGTGCATCGCGAGGCTGCGAGACCTGCAGGCGGAGGAAGAAGAAGGTTGGGATCTCCTCGCTCATTCCCAGAAATGCTGTCGCTGAATCCACCTCGGCCGCTAACCTTCCTGCAGTGTGATGAGGGTCGTCCGGTCAGAGTGCTCCTATTTCGGCCCACTGCTATGGCCAGTCGTCATACTAATATTCTACTCTCAGACCTGTGAAAGGTGTAGAAAGGCTGGCATATCCTGTTTGGGATATAGGAGCCCTGACCAACTGGTCTTTCATCACCATGTTGCTCCTCCCATAGCGCCGCCGGTACCTATTAGTGACATTCCATCTACAGATTCTGCTGTCAAATTGTTCCTAGAGCAATACGTAGCCCACCCGATCAATGGAGCTATATCTCACGGGTTCCTGAATGGCTTGCCCTCTCTGCTTTTCAAGTCCCAACCTGCATCGCCCGTCGTGCAGGCAACTTAAATAGTGGGCTGGGCAACCCTGGGGACCGAACGCAAAAGACCGGATCTACTCGGTTGGGCTAGGACGCAATATACCTTGCTCTTGGAGTCCTTCCCCAGCCTAATGCAATCTTGCAGATCTTCTGGCCCGACTCTTAAAGTCTTGGTAACTGCCATTCTGCTTGGTTTGTATAAGGTTATTATTACTAGTGGGGATTACCCAATTCCGGAGCAAAGCGCTCATAGCCAAGATTTCTGTGCCGTGTTAATGGGCCCGAACTCATGTTTTAACTTCTTTGCAAGTATTTAGTCTTTCCAAATTGCGAACCCTCTAATATTAAAGAGTGGCTTGGAGGTATTTTCTCCTTTATCTTTTTAGACTTTCACTTGGTGCTGACAAGCGCAGGCTTAACCTACATTAGGTGTTATATGGGCCCCCGCCTCAAGCAAATCTGTCAAAGACCTAGACCCTATTCTTGCAAAATGCCAGTCCCTTCTTGAACGCGCCACCACTATCCTCCAAGACCCCTTAGCATCATGGACAGACCTGCACAAAGCCATTGCCAAGGCATTCACCATGAAGAACCAATTCTCGCGTTGGGAATCTGCAGAGAAAAACACTGCCTGGGACTTAAAGGTTATAGGCCACATCACACAAGCAGACGCTGATGCCTCGCTCTGTGCTTATGTCGCGCCTGGACCAGTCCACTCCTACTCCACCAGTTACACCGCGGCCGTCATGAACACTTACCGCGTAACATACCTGAGCCTACTAGATGTTCTCATCTGCTTAGCTCCACGATGTGATTTCCGCAATGGGCAGACGCTCTTTAAGTGGGAGAACCATGCGTGGATTTTAATTGGAGACATGGTTGCCTTAATTCCATTTCATCTTGCCAACAGCCCGGAGGAGTATGTTGCCTCTGCAGTGTCACGTACTGGTCAGGTACCCGTGGGAAGGCACGTCGGTGGATTATTCCTGCTTAATCCATTATATGTTCTTTCTCATACTCCACTTGTACCTCCGTATTATCAAAACTATGCGAGGGGATGTCTTGCTTGGATTGGTGAGAATATGGGGATTGGGCTGGCGAGTGTTTTGTCAAGGGTAAGGTATTTCAAGACCAGGACGGCCCGGTATGTGCTAAAGCTTGATAGGAGAAGCATGATGTCTCGAGCCAGACCATGGCCGGGTGGCAAGTTCTCATTTGGGCGGGGACCATGCTGCAGAGTGGTGGTGATTATCAGAGTTAAGATTTATCGTTAGGTTCAGGATTTGTTGTTGTTGGGATTGACCTATGTAACGAGATCACTACGCAGCGAGCACACGAGAGAGCAAGACTGATTGATTCATGGAATAAGACCATTCCATTGAGTACTTAATGCCAGTCGCAACCAATTTCTTTGGTAACATGCTAGCTCGCTCCATTGTGGTCTATCCCAACAGACTCTGAACAAACTGCAGCGCGTCCGATCCGTACTCCGAGCCATACCCTTGATGGGTGGCAGCATCATTCCCATTACAGCAGTAAGGGTCGGGTGAGTCACAGTAAGACTGAATCTTGCTTGCTGAGGGGCAGCTAAAGCCAGACGGACGAGCGTTGAACTATTGCCATTGTTAGCAAAGACATAACTTAGAACCAATAAAGAAAAAAGGACTCACCCCTCCAGCGGTACAGGTCCCAACATTATAAGACAGCCCAGCGACGTAGAGCGGATCACCCATAAATATCGCTGCTTTGACCATCTCAACGGCGGATGAGGAAAGACGGACGGCAGTGTTTATAACGCCTTGATTTGGAACGCCGCCGCCGCAAAGGGCTGTGTTAAAGATTTCGCCGCCCTGGATAGCAGGTCCTTATTAGTGGATATCCATGTAGTGTATCATATATCCAAGAGACGTACCTGAGAATACCCAACAAGCACCAACCTCGTATCGGGACACTGCGTATTAAACGAGTTGACGGCCGACGCTACGGCATTGATACCAGCGGATATGGAGGCGCTGTAGCTGACGCCACCGCAGGATGATTGGCCTCCACAGGCGGGATAATCGATTGCCTCTGAGGTTGCTCCGGAGTAAGCGTTCAGAATGGCATTGACAACCGTGGTGGATGAGCCGAAGCCGGCAGATACGCTTGTCTCGCGAGCGCCGAATACGTGGATGTCGGGACAGCTTTGGGCCAGGGCCTGGCTGATAAAGGCGAGAGTTGCGACTTTCAGATACATCGTGATTATGTGGTAGCGGTGCAGGAGTATTCAAGTTGTGGACTTGTTTAGTAGCGAGTAATGTCCGGGGACAATGTGGCTTTATAACGTGTTCTCAACACGGGCCAAAGGAAGGCAGAGACATTGTCTCGACTTTAGCCGTCAAGGCTGAGAGTTGAAACGGGTTGAATAACGCGGAGACGCCTGTCAGATGTTGACAGGCAGTATGAAACTTTGACGGCAAGGTTGTTGCAGAATATTCCAGGCTGAAACTTGTTGGCACAAGCTTTCTTACGATCTTACCCCTTTCAAGACGGCCAATCGAATTAACCTTGCGGCTGTGGGGTAAATGAACAGGCTAAATCAGCCACGTTTCGTGTCATTTTGGCTGTCAGACTGGCCCTCCGTGTCGGATTGATTACGGCGCAGATCAGTTCCAGAATAACCAGAGACGGTCTGATAATCACTTGGAGAGAGATGAAGAAGTAGATGAGTTTCTACGGACTCTTCGATTCCAGACTCTGGATCTGCGAATAGGTTCCAGGCAAGTGGGCCTGGGCAAAGACGGCAAAGAGGGAGATACACGAAGATATATATCGAGATACAAGGGCAGTATTGGAAGGGCAGTGATGCCCAGTCACTTGACGGCAGCACCAATGCGTCTTGCAAGACCTTCAGTGAAGCGAATCAACAATAAAACCTACCAACCTCTATCCAAAGTAAGGTATACAGGGGGGAACGCAGATGACTGTCAGTCTTCGGAAGAGTATCCTTGGTGCCTGAGGTGTCCAGCATGGTCTAATGCTGCACGTGATAAGTCAGCTGATCTCGGCCAGCGCATGATGATGTCATCTCAACTGTGCCGAGGCATCCCCCAACAAGGACTAGCGGATAGAGTATCAAGATAAAATTAGCATGTTCAGGGCATCAACGCAGGCAGCAGAACAACTGACGAACTGCTGTCATATTTCATGTGATACACCTCTGTTCCCATGGCCGATTACTTGTATCAACTGATATCAAGCTGCCTGCTCGGACACGCCGTTGGACGCAACTGACAAGAACGTTGCACTCGTTTGTAATCAACCTCGGCACAAGGCCTGGTGTCCGTCCAGTTCAGGTAAAAGGTCCTTGATTATATAATATTTTCGCACTTGGACTCCACCACTTGGTGTCCCCAGTGCATCAAGGCCGTGCATTACCATCTAATCATGGCTTATGCGCCTGATTGACAAGATCTTTATACTTAACCGCGCCCTCCTGGACGCTGTTAATTAGTGACTATCTTCTACATCCACACAAGATGGCAGAATCAGATATCCCGGAGCCCAAAGGCTTGCTGTTGCTTGGCAATATTAGTGCTATTAATTAGGAGTTCCTATTAGGGTTGATGGTTGGTTTAGCTAAGGAGCTTGGTAAGATTTATTGGTTGCGCTTTCCTGGTCAGTCAGTTGTTATTGTTTTAACGCATGCGCTGGTTAATAAAACATGTAATAAGAAGTGCTTTAAGAAGTTGGTTAACTCTGTGTTGGTGGTGAGTAGAACATAGTATCAGTGGCGTACAGAATGCTGACTTTGGCAGCACGTTCGGGACGGAGTCCACAATGGACTGTTTACAGTATGCAACCCAAGTTCCCTTTTTACAGACTAGAGACTCTAACATCCAAAGGCAAAAATGGGCAAGGTCAATTGGGAAATTGCCCACCATGTCCTAATGCCCGCCTTTGGACCTCTCTCCATCCACGGCATGTTTAATAAAATGCACGACATCGCCAGCCAGCTGGCCCTTAAATGGGCGCGATATGGCCCCGACGAGCCCATCATGGTCACTAATGACTTCACGCGGTTGACACTGGACACTCTTGCCCTTTGCTTAATGGGCTACTAATTTAATAGTTACTATTCGCCCGTGATGCACCTATTTATCAAGGCCATGGGCGATTTCCTTATAGAAGCTGGCAAGAAGTCATGGCGGCTTCCACTGCCAGCAGCTTTCTACCAAGGTCGTGATTAGAAGTTTAAGGCTAACATTGCTGTGCTTTAAAGCATGGCTTAGCAGGTGCTTAAGGCGCGTAAGGCTGGGAAGAGCAATTATAATAATCTCCTTGATGCTATGCTGCGCGGAATTGACTTAAAGACTGGATTAAAGATGACTAATAAGAGTATTATGGATAACCTTATTACCTTCCTTATTGCAGGCCATGAGACTATGTCTGGTCTTCTTTTATTTGTTTTCTATTAATTACTTACGCACCCGGAAACGTACCACAAGGCACAACAGGAGGTGGATGAGGTTGTTGGACAGGGGGTTATTAAAGTAGCTCACTTGTTAAAGTTGCCCTACATTAATAGTATTCTCCACAAGACCCTATGCCTTAACATGATGATTCTGTTGTTTACTATTAAAGCCTTTAAGGATACTGTCCTTGCAGGAAAATACCCTGTTAAGGCTGGAGAGACCATTGTTAATCTGCTTGCAAAATCCCATCTTGACCCCGAGATCTACGGCGACAACGCCCGCGAATTCAAGCCAGAGAGGATGGCGGATGACGTGTTTAACCCGTGCCAGAAGGAACATCTAAACTTGTGGAAGCCTTTTGGCAATGGTATGCGAGCTTGCATTAGTTGCCCCTTTGCCTGGCAGGAGGCGCTCTTGGTCATGGCCATGCTTCTCTAGAATTTCAAGTTTTTGCTGGATCCCAATTACAAACTTGAATACAAGCAGACCCTGACAATCAAGCCGAAGGATCTGTACATGAAGGCACGTTTACGCCATGGTCTGACGCCGACAACGCTCGAGCGCTGACTAGCTGGTCTTGCGGCGGCAGCTACAGCTCAAGATAACGTGTTATTAACAATGGACGGACAATCCTCTACTGGTGTCCCATTAACTATTCTCTATGGCTTAAACAGCGGAACATGTAAAACACTAGCGCGGCGTCTTGCAGCAGATGCCTCAGGAAAGGGCTTCCAGATTGTGCAGTTTAATGGTCTTGACAGCGGCAAGGCTGCCCTTCCCAAGAACCAGCCAGTCGTTATTGTCACATCCTCGTATAAGGGCCAGCCTCCAGATAACACGAAGCAGTTTGTTTCCTGGCTTGAGAATCTGGATCTGAGTGAAACTCCGCTTAAGGACGTCTTATTTGCCCTGTTCGGCTGCGGTAACAAGGAATAGGCCTTGACTTTCCACCAAATTCCTAGGCTTGTTAATGACCGACTCGAGAAACTGGGAGGACAGCATATAACCAAGCTTGGTCTTGCCAATGCATCTTCTGACGAGATGTTCTCCATGTTTGAAACCTGGGCTGACAACTCGCTATGGCCACGGCTTGTCGCGCAGTACGCAGGAAGCGAAGAGGCGCAGAGGAAGTCGTCATTGTCTAGCACTGCAGCGGGTATAGACGTGACTGTTTCAAACTCTCGAACCCAAGCTCTTCGCCAGGACGTCGGCGAGGCCATGGTTGTGGATACTAGACTCCTCACTAGCGAGGCCAAAATAGAACGCCGCAAGAAGCACCTTGAGATTCGTCTACTAGAGGGCATGACATATACCACTGGTGACTACCTCGCTATTCTACCTATTAACCTATAAGAAACTGTGCGTCGCGCAATGCGCCACTTTAAGCTGGCTTGGGATGTGCAGATCAAGATCGCTGCTTCGGGGCCAACAACTGCCTTGCCTACTAATGGACCTGTGGCAGCGAATGATATTCTGAGCACTTATATTGAGCTCTTGCAGCCTGCTACACGCAAGGTAAGTCTAAATTACCAGGCGCTGCGTGGTTTCTGCTGGTGAACATTTGACTGACCACCTTTAGGACCTACAAACCATGGCCGACCTTAGCAAAGACGCCGAAACAAAAGCAACCCTCCAAAAGCTCGCCAGCGAGACATATATAGATGAAATACTTAACAAGGGTGTTTTAGCGCTCGACATCCTAGAGCAATACCCAGGCATTGATCTACCCCTAGGATCCTTCCTCCTAATGCTCCCCTTGATGCGCATGCACCAATATTCTATCTCCTCCTTACCCCTTGTAAACTCCAACCACGCAACAATCAGCATCTTGGTCCTTGATTCACCATCGCGGTCTAGAGCAGACGGACCCCGTCATCTCGGCGTCGCTACCTCTTACCTTGACTCTCTGCAAAAGGGCAATATCCTTCAAGTAACAGTCCGCAAATCTGCCGCGGGGTTTAGTATGCCTGATGATGTCGAGAATACACCCATGATATGCATCGCGGCCGGAATGGGTATTGCGCCCTTCTGCGGGTTCTTGCAGGAGCGGGAGGCTTTAAAGGAGCAAGGAAAGAACCTTGCGCCAGCAATTCTGTTCTTTGGATGCCGCGAGCCGGGACGGGATGATCTTTATCGGGAACAGTTGGATACTTGGGCTGAGCAAGGCATTGTCAATGTCTAATGGTCTTTCAGCCGTGCCGCTGAGCAAAGCAAAGGTTGCGCGCATGTCAATGATAGAATCTGGCATGACCGCCGGGACGTCGTGCAGATGTGGAAAGAGGGAGCCAAGGTCTTTGTTTGTGGGTCTAGGGGTGTGGCGGATTTAGTCAAGGGTGCGATCCTGGATATATTCCGTGATGAGATGGCCAGACGGGAGAGAGAGGGTGAGGAGGTTGATGGGGGCGGTTTGGGCGTTGATAGTGCGGAGAAGTGGATGGAGGCGCAGAGGAATGTTCGTTATGTGATGGATGTTTTTGATTAGTGATATGTCCAGGGGTGGGTTTAATGGTTGGTTTCGTTGAATATACAGATAGATTGGAGTTATATATAGAGCTGCAAGCTGGTACGTTGACAAATATGATCGCTACAATATCCAGTGTTGAATAGTCTCGGCGTTGCCTAGGACTAACTAGACATCATGCAACACGAATCGCCCGTAGATAGTCTACGGATTCTGGCTGACGACCTTAACATTCCGAACCTGGAATGTGGTTGTCTTAGTAGGACCCGGCGACCTAGAAGACCCTTTAGTTTAATAATTAATAATCCTGCAACCTTAGTTAGCAAGGTATACTATAAACATTAACTTAAACATGCAAAACCTACAGCCTTAACCCCCGCCCAATATAATCCCTTGCATACTAAGTGGTAACAAGCTCCCCGTCCAGCCAAAACCTAATAGAAACATCAGCCCCATTCTCATCTTGAATCTCCGCACGCACAGAATGCCAGTCCTCTGGAGATGGATAGTCCACGTCCAAAGCACTGACCTCATCACTCGTATTAAACGTGTTAAATAAGATCTGCCTGGTGCCCTTCCACTCCGCGATATCAATCTCGGGCGGCCACCCGGTTGCTGCATTCAGCCAGAAGGCAGGCCATGTCCCCTTCTCGACGGGGGCAATGAATTCAGCGGAGATGTCGTATCCGCCGCCCGCGGAGACGGTGAATGTTTGCTTTGCGTGGACTGTGCCAGAGAGGTAATATATTGGGTCTTCTTCGCCAGTTATGGGTACGGCGGTTAGTGTTAGGATGCCGTCGGCCACACTGACGTGGTTCGAGTCCATCTGGGCGCCGCCATTGTGTGTATCGCCCCAGGGGTACAGGTAGTTCCAGTATGTGGAGAAAGAGGTGAATGAGTCCGCTGGGATGTCGGTTGTGGTGCGGCGGGCGAGAGGGGGGTGAGCGGGTATTGGGGAGCGGCAGAGGACTCGTGTTGATAGTAATGTGATGGACACGATGGAGAGATGCATGGTTGAGTTTTTTTTCTTCTCGATATCTGCTTTGAGGGGCTTGTTCTTGGTTAATATACAATGTCAGCGCGGGGTCCAAGACACCGGTTAATATATCTGCTGCTGCGCTACTTGCAGGATGGCGTTTGAGGGTGAAACAGATGTACAGTTGGCAGGCCATGGTCTACTCTACCTACCTTGGGAATGACCCAGGCTTTGACTAGAGTAGCGCCAGGCCCCTATGAGACACAATTCACCTCATATTCCGGAGATCTGAGACATCCGGACAAGTTTCTTACTCGGTCAGACACATATTTTGCAGGAGGATTTGGAGTAGCACCATAGCTACCCAGGTTCCTATATGAAATTTGTATCCTAATAGATTCACTTATATACGCCACCTCTCTGGAGGCCAACTCGTACCCCTGTTCAAGGCTTCGACTCAGCGTAAACGGTGTGCAGCCCGCCCCTGTAGACTGCCAGATTTGGATCAGTCAAGCACGACAAGCCATTCAGCTCAATGTGGCTCCAACTGCCCGATCCACTCCAGCTTGAGATGATAAATGCCTCTGACCTATTGTCCTTGTACCAAGCGCACCACAACTTTCCATTGAACGCCGCGAGGCCCCAGAGTAGACCGAAGTTGCGTTCACCAAACTTGCTGGTCTTGATGTGACCGTCTTTCCATACCTTAACCACCATATCCCCCCTCTAATGCACGTACGCGTAAAATATCTGGTCATTGAACACGCATGCAGCTGGACCAGGTTGTTCGCTCAGAGCGCCAATTACTCCAGGTGCCCCATTGCGATTCGTCCACGGACGAATGACGAAGATTGGCCCTCCTTCACCCGTGCCGCGATGGAAGGCGTAGAGCTTTCCGTGCCAGCTGGTCAATGCCAGACCTGGCTCTGTCCTGACTGCCAGAAGAGCCAATTGCGACCAGTCATATCCATTATCGGAGACTATGACTCATAGACGGAGATCTTCATCCCTGTAGATCATGAACATTTTGTCATTGTGGACAGTCACCCCGGGACGTGAAAAGAGCTTGATCGAACTAGACTCTGCGAGATTGCTCCAGGAACTCCCGTTAAACGCCGCGGTCGTCAGCCAGTGCCCTTGAGGCGAAGCCACTAAACCGAACAGCTTTCCCTTGAATTCTGCTAGGGCTACTCAATAATGGGTGTAGATTGGCGTCCTGGGCTGTCTACCCATTGGGTTCCTGAAAGTGAGAGATGCTTTCCATGGCCCTCTACAGCAGAGTTGGAGTACAGGACCCTTGAAATCCAGAGGCCGTAAGCACCCTCTTTCCACAAGTCACTCCCTTGTCGACCAACGTCAAATTCAAGGTACACCTCACAACCGGGCTTGAAAGTATCTCATTGAGGCCGTGGCGAGTGAACGAGAACTCCTGCTTCCAGATATAGTCGTCCCCATTGCGGAAGCAATCCTGCAACCAAGCAACGAGCTTCAGTGCTTGCTCGACCACGGTCAGCACAAGGGCGGCTTTCTGTGCTCCCGGCAACATGTCGGCAATCTTAGACGCATGGCCGCAGAGATCGCCTCTTGTTTCAAGACCATGCATCATCTCGTAGAACGAGGAGGTACTCTGATCTGCCTCCCATGCTTCCAGATGACCTACGACAGAGGATAGAACACGACCCTCGAAGAATGGCCAGTCCAACCGCCTGTAATCGCCCTGTTCAAGGGCACCAACCTCGGGTGTCGCCTTGGATTCCCCAATTACTCGGTCGCTGCCTGCCGTGTTTACAAAGTACACCTCGTCTCTGCCGTGCTCTCCCACCTGGGATCGAATACACTTGAAGGAGCTGAATCTCAGCTTCACCCGAAGATCACCTGGATCGACCATGTTCGATACATCCCGCCAGGGGGCGTCGAATACCGTCACACCGTGCCCTCCTGCATCGTTGACGGCTGCATCGTACGCTTCGTCTTTGAAGCCCTCGGTATCCTGGATCTTGTTGAGGTCCATGATGCGGTGGTTAGGCTGCGCTGCGATTTCCTCGGCCATGTCCGAAGCATCTCGGAGGTAGTCGGCCTTAGTTTAAGGAGTATCTGTCTCGCGACAGACGACCGAAGGTGGGAAAACACTCTCCCCCGATAGTTTGCCTTGTTGCTTGGACTCGACGTAGACGTTCCCCATCTCGTTGATTTCTGGCTGGCGGATTCTGAAAGACTATAGAGAAATCAGTATTTAGGGGTCTTCGTTCAGTGGGTAATCTGAAGACGAGGACTAATTGGCCCGTAAATATGCAAATTGGACTAATAATGTCCGGAGTCAAATTGTGCCATGAGGCCGCTGGGTATTTTCTCGTCGGCTTAGAGCCTCTAGCTATATACAACTAATCAAGCGTAATAGTTGTCTACCTTCAACCCCTTGAACTCAAACTGTGTGTTCTCTCTGCGATCAATGACCTTCTTGTGATGCACATCCTTGACTCTTGCCCGAACGTACTCTGTTCCCGTTGGTGCAGGGATACTGGCATCCTTGTCCTCTTCCGTAAGCAGACCCAGTCTGTCAAGCAGCGGCGAGGGCACCGGCTTCATGATGGTACTATCACCCGGTCGAACAAAGTACAGAAGCCCCAGACGAGCGATATCAATCTGGTCTTTAGGTGGTGTGACGACGCGGTGGATGGTAGATTTGATGAAGCCTACATTCTTTAGCCAGCTCCTCTACCAAAGGAAAGGAAGCATACCTTTGGTCAAAAAGCTCAACGTATCCGCCGCATTGCACGTAATTCCGCCCTCAACAGGCTTAACCCACTTCCAATCTCCCTCGGGCGTGCGAATTTGCAATCCAGCAACATGCTGCGAGAAGAGGAGGGTTAGACTACCGAAGTCCGTATGTCCGCCCTTGGTATATCCCTGGGCTCTATCCCACTCGTCCTGGGTCCGGACGTTGTAGATCATGTACCGGAGGTGGTCGTCAGATCTCTTCTCGTAGTCGTGTGCGTCGGCGAGGAAGTTCTCGGGGAGTTCTAGGATGATGGACATGAGGACGAACAGCTTCCGCGCGACTTTGTTGAAGAGGTCTCTGTGGAACGAGGCGATTTCGTCGTAGTGCTCCTGTACAATTTGATGGCGCGGAACGTCTTTCCAGGCAGGGATGTCCTTGGGAATGTTCAACTGTATCACATCAGCGACGTAGTCCATGGCCCAGAGATCTGAAAGGGGGGAGTACCATCTTAACATTATTCTTAACCCTGGTATCGCCAATCCACCGCTTATTCTTGTGGTACCCGAAATATTCTCCCTCTGCAAAGTTACAAGGGAAGAACCGTTTCTCTTCAAGTGGCTGTTTAAAGAATACATTGCCAAAACTGAACTAATGCAGGACGCGCTTATTGTCAATACCGTGGCCTGTGACGACCCAGAAACCGACGCGTGTGATGGCGTCGTAGAGCTGTTTTACAAGGGCCTCTTTGCCGCCGGGTTCATCAAACCGAGAAAGGTCAATATTTGCCAGAGGAGCCCAGTCAAGGTTCTCCAAGGTTGGAGAGGGACGATTCCATGCCTTGACTGGGATAGGGGCGATGGAGGGTTCCTGGACAGCTAAGGGGGCCATGGTCAATACCTATCCTGATCAACTAAGGGATTCTATTAAGTATTCCTAAGCTAGGCAGCTTGGATGTTCTAAGAATCTATGCCCAGAGCTTTGCAATCTACCATGTCCATGACAAACAATACTTATATACCGCACCCTACCCCTCCATCAGCCACCCGGCTTAACTCCGCATTTGACGCGTTTTATCCATGCGAGTCATGCATTTGGCGCAGAGTTGGAGATTAAACATGTTTAGTATCACAGGAAGCGGGGTTTCTGTCATTCTCATTCTTGTCGTGGATTGCGTGATGGATGGCCATACAGGGGTCTGGCCGAGATACCCAAGAGATACAAGAAGTTCAAGTTCTTGGTTCAAACCTTGGTTTACTTGGATGATTGAAAAGGTCTTGAATACATGTATTCGAGATTCTGACTGAAAGGCTAGACTAAGAGTCATACGCCTAAATCCCTAGGATGTAGAAACGTGCAAAGAAGCTACCCTAGCACTATCATCAGGGGTCCAGCAAGACGGCGAATAACAGGATTGGAAATGTCACAATTCTCGTTTCCAATGAGCAATATGCAAATCGAGCCATAATAAGCAAGAAGCATGCTTAAAGGCAATTTAGAGGCAACTAAAGATTACTCTGCATGAAGAAACGACTCTAATGTCATGATATCCTCTATCATGATACCACAGCTTAACGCCGAAAGGTGATGGTAGCAACAAGATAACTATATAAACCGCCCGAAATGTGACAGAAATAATTCTGTTGGTTGAGGACAACGACCTTCCCCAAGAAGCAATATGTCCTCAGAAGCAGCACCCGAAAAGAGACAAACCCAAGTTACTTCGTCAAGCCCACCCTCTCCGTCCCTGTCCGAAACCTTGGAATCCCGCTCAACACCACCCTAATATGACCCCGACTTTGAGAAGCACGTCATGTGAAAGGTCAACTTCTGGCTTGTTGGCTTTTACTCCTTTATCTATATCTTCCATGTAATTAACAGCAGGAACTACGCCAATGTAGTAATTATTAATCTTGAGGAAGGCAATAGTATTAAAGCTAAACTTGGATTCTCTCTATCTTAGTGGTCTTGGTCTTAGTCTATATTCTTATATAGTTATCTCTTTTTTAAGCTAATAAATATGATTCTGCTTAAGAAGTTTACACCTTCAAGATAGATGTTCATTCTTATTCTTGCATGGGGGATCTGCGCGATGGCCAGTGGCGGCGCGCAGAACTTTCTGGGGATGATGTGTGTTTGGTTTGCAATTGGGCTTGCTAAAGCAGGCTTTTACCCCTCTATGCTATATTATTATGTGTTTTGGTATAAACCTAGTAAGATGCCATGGCAGGTTATAATATTCTATTCCCTTGGTTAATTAAGTAGTATACTTAGTGGGTTACTTGCTTATGCAATTAGTTTTATAAATCAAGTTGGTGGCATTAGTAGGTGGAGGTGGTTATTTATTCTTAAGGGTTTGCCTGCTATTCTTCTTTCTTTTATTGTGCTCTTTAGGGTTCCTAATTATCTAGAGATGGCAAAGATGCTTACCCCTAAGGAAAGAGAGTATTTGTTAAACAGGCTGGTAAAGACAGCACCTTTGGGCAAGGATTATAATTAGAGTTGGAAGAGTCTAAAGGAGCTATTTAAGAGTCTAATGGTTTATACCTTCTTAGTTTACTAGATTGGGCATGGAATTGGTGGGTTTGGCGTTAACTATGCCCTACCAACAGTAATTTATAAGTTGGGATTTACGACCACGGCCAATTCGCAGTTGATAAATATTGTACGTCCTCTTTCATTTTCCACGTGTTCTTCCCTTTACTGACATGTTTAGCCACCATACGTTGCTTGCTTCCTTTTCTTGAACACAGTCGGCTACTGCCTGCAAAAGAAGTGGATTTGACCATGGACGACCGCTGTTGCTAGTATGCCCGCCTCTCCACCTTCCCATGCTACTTAACCCACTAACACCTTCTAGTTAAAAGCATAATAATAATCTGCTATATAATCCTTATAACCGTCACTAACCCCATAGTGAAGTACCACGCACTCATTGTCGCAACAGCCTGCGCGGGCTCTGCGTACCCTGTCATCTGGCCTGAGAGAATCAGAGCGCTAGAAGGAACTGTTGCATCAGGTATTGGCATCAGGTTAATAAATGCAATGGCGCAGTTTAGTGGAATTGCGGGACCTCACGTGTATAATACGCGATTTGGGCCGACGTATCGCGTGAGCTATATTATTTATTTGTGCTTCTTGTGTTTTACAATCTCGGGGGTGCTGGTAAGTTGGATTTTAATTAAAAGGAAGGATCAGAAGGTCATGAAAGAGAGTGAGGCTCTTGATGCTAGGTTAGGGGAGAGTGAGGATGCCGAAAACGTCGAGGAAGGGGAGAAGATGGGAGAAAGTAAGGTTTGACACTGGTCATGCCTGCATGGAGTCAGGGCAGTCAAGTACAGGTACTCCGCCCAGTACTCCCTGTGAGATAAGAGTAATTCAAAATCAGCGCTGAATTTGGCACAGCAGTCAGTGATGTTAGAACAGTAGAGCGTATGCTACGCATCTGCCGAGGTGTGTGCATATCCGCGCCTCCATCGCACCATCTCTCGATAGCATCCCCGACAGTCACTAAGTCGTACCTTCCCTCCGAAGAATGCCTACCATCGATCGCTCCTTTCTCGGGTGAGCATTGCTTATAAATCACATTCTGGGCCCTGAAGGGAAGGCGCGATGGTTGTCGTTCCTTCCCCCTGAGTAGGTGTCCGCCCATTACCCCTTCCGCCGTATATTTGTTACCCGGAAGGTGGCCGGTTCAATTGAGGTCTGGCCCAATATGAAGTGCCGTCTGTGAGACCAAAAGCTCACTCAGCAGACATGACGAGCCTTTATTGGGTTCGTCTAGGAATCTGCCAGAGTTTTGGCAGGATGAGGTCCTTCGTATGAGGGCTTAACATTTACCAGGCCCCTAGGTTCCGCCAGCGGAGTCTCAGTACGAACGCTGGCGACTTGCGTCTTGATTATAGTGGCCTTTTCAAAGGTTTTTGGGTTGAAATACGCATGTCGAATTGGGTACCGGTGGTGTGATTCTTTACCGGTGAACTGCCCACATACGAAATCTATAATCGGCTGTCCCTACAGCACTCCTTCAAATCCACAGCATGGTCATTAGAAGGATTCAACCGACAGAAACAGGATGCTCTTATAGGAACCTCTGCAGCGTCGAGGGCATGTCGTAGGTCCGGCTCAATTTCCCTCGCCTCGGCGTCCCTGCCCACCCTCCTCAGGCATTCGTGATAGCCCTGCAGTGCCCAGACATTCTTTGGATGTCGTCTTGGTCGAATTAGTGTGTCATTAAAACCCAAGTCCGCGCGATACTCTGTTGCCGCTTGTTCCACATGTCCTTGTTCAAGTAGAAGCGCAGCATAAGCATGTTAACTAGGTTGCATCCATGCCCAAGGCTCACTATAGGGGAGGTCATCATCAAGCTTTACCAAGCGACAAAGATATTTCCAGGCAGTACCAAACTCTTCCTTTTAGTAAGCAATCTCCCCATTTAACATTGCAGATGTGATAGAGAGTGTCTCGCTTGCTCTGCAATTGTACGCTCGGCGACTTGGCAGAACCAGGGCACGCGTCTTGTAAAAGAAATCCTGTTCTTTAATTGCCATATTAATATTTCCCATAGTGGCAAAGGCGAGGCCTTTCGCGTAATGGGCTATAGCCGTCGTGACACAGTATAATCTCTAATCATGGGGTAGCTCTGCATGTATGAGATTGTTCCACATACCAAAGTGAATTATAATGTGGAACCACGTAGCCAGAAAGTTTTCTAATCATGCAGCTATTGGCGGAGACTACATGCAAAGGACATCTTTAGGAATGGAATTCTCCATGTGTGTCACGGTGTTAAGGGCGGTCTGCAACTGGCTGGTAAACATGGCGGTGTAGATAAGTGAGTGGTAGTTATATACTCTATAAAAGGTGTATAGGTTGTATAGACTAGTTCAAGCAAGGTATTTATTATTAGCTAAAGTAGCTTTGTAATTTAATTTAATTAATTGCTCCCATTCACCTGCTAGAATGTCAAGATGGGTAGGCATATAATGGATGTGCCCTCTGTCTAGAATAAGGTCCTGCAGGCAATCAGCCATATAAAAGCCTAGTTATAGAGTCGGCGACATCTCCATATAGTAAATATATAAATATAATAATCCTGGATGGGTATATGCTCCTGGCAGTGCAAGAGCCCGCTTAAGCACCTTCTTTACCAGTAACATCAGCGCATTGGGCGCAGGCAGGCCTGTAGTCAGATCCTACAGCACCCAAGGGGTGATATTTATTAACGCATCAGCGAACAACACCGCGATCTTAATATTGTCTCGTCCAAGGGTTTTATAAACGCGCTGCATCGCAACTGCATATCGCCGGCTCAACGTTAAAAGTCTCACCTCGGGACTGATTAAAGGTTTGCGTTGATTAAAGCGACACAGCATTGCATCTATAATAGCATTTTCCCAAGCCTCCACAGTTCCAATTATGGCTTTCTTCTTGGCTGTCCGGCTTGCCACGTATCCCCATTTCACAGATCGCGACAGGTCAGATTGATCGAAGTGGTCCCACGGCTTGTTGTAATTTGGCCCGACTGCGTACGCGAGACCCCAGTAAGCCATTGCACAGGTCTTATCGTGGGTGATAGCCTGCTCAAAGCAATAGACCGCTGCTTCATGGTTAAATGAATATACCCATGTTAATCCTCTGTCAAACCATATTTGCGCGTCTGGGCTGTTTGTGGTGACGCGGCGAGAGAAGGAGCCCAGGTTGTAGTATTCTTGGGCTGCAGACACGCGGGGCATATCTGTATCTCTGTGTTTGGCATATGCGATAAGATCAATCTGATCAAAGATGGAGGGTGGATTATTATAATGAGATATGAGATTAGAGGTCAGGAACCATGGGCTGAAGATGTCATCTTGATGCGGTGGCGAGTCCCAGCCAATGATTTTATATATTCTGACTCAGGCACTTGACATTGATCGGAAGGACTCTTGAAGATCACTTCTCTCTCGAGACAGTCAATTTTATGTCCTTGTACTGAGTCTTTGGTTAACAACTGCGAGTGTATCTTTGATATATATTCTTGCATAGTCACGTTCCCCGGCATATGATTAGTACACCCTCGTGTAGAACGTGGAAGGCATTTCCCACCCAATCCACAACGTTAGAATATCCGAAGTGAACGAAGGTTCTTGATTAAGGTCATTAGAATTCAATTAAATAAATAGCTACATAACGAAAGTCCAAAATCATGACATCTGATAGCCCTTTGTATTAGGGATATTTCCTAGTCACCAACCTGATATTACCACTCATACTAAACCTACTCTTCGCTGGCCTTGTCCCTGTAGGACTAATACTTGCCTTTAAAACAGCCAAAATGTAATGCAGTTGCTAACAACTAATGTTGTTCTCTGACTACCCACTATTAGGACTGTATGACTGGCTGTAAGATTGTACGCTGGAGAGACTCGAGATTTTCCGGTGGCGGCATGGCTGGCTTGAGGGAAAGTGCTTTGCATACCTGATAATAGCATCTAGAATTATACAGATCTCACTGGTCTCGTGATTTTGCTAAATAAGTGGTCTTACGAGAATCACTATAAGGGACAAAAGACAGGTATAAACAATTAAACACTAATCAAGAACCATAAACTCCAACGCAGACCCTCCTGACTGAGGACTACCACACCCGGTCAAGCTTTATCTTCAATCTTCTCCGTAGGCTCAAAGTCTCCGAGGATTTCAACCTCCCTGGAGCTGACCACAACCTGGTCGTCGAATTTCAAGGCAATCTCCTCCAGCATCAGACCCTTGGTTTCGGGGAAAAACACCACAAAGATAATGGCACAGATAATGGTGAACGCCATTATGATGAGATAGAATCAGTAGCCAATGGTGTCAAAGGCTGTCGGCGCCGCCTCTAGTAAGGTGAGCGATCTGACAAAAAGGCCAGCACAAGAGACAGCAAACCCTTTAGCGCGAAGGTGCGTGGGCCAGATCTCTGATGCAAAGACGTAGGTGGATGCGTCCATGCAGGTGGCGTAGAAGGTTAAATGCAGATAGAGAAAAAAAACACCCACTGAAAGACCTGTTTGGTTGGAGGTGCCGCCGTACAGAGCAACCATGGTAGCTGCTCCAAGGAGAGATACTGCGCAGCCAACTAGGCCACTGGTCATCAGCCACTTGCGGCCAACGTAGTCCAGCAGGAAAGCGTTGAAGATGTTGCAGATAATACCCTCGGTCAGCCATCCGGCGGACAGGGCTAAGCTTGCTGCATCGTTGTGGCCGAGAGATTTGTACAAAGTCGGCCCGTAGTTATTGATTACAGAGGTGCCTGTTAGCTGACCAGCAAGCAGAGTGATGAACCCAATCAGGGTCCGTCGACGGTAATAAGGCACTGTTAACAGAGAGGACCAGGAGGAGGTGAGACCACGCTCAGCCTCTAACTGTGTGCAAATCAGGTTGAACTCACGTTTAGTATTATTACTGGACGGATTACTAGGGTTATGGTATATCCTCTCAAGAGTAGCCTTTACCTTGGCTAGCTAACCTTTCTTAACAAGCCAGCGTGGTGACTCTGGGATCCAAAGAATGCCAATACCAAGAATTAGTGGTGGGAAACACTGCAGAGCAAGGGGGGGCCTCCACTGTGCGCTGGCAACATCCACAAAGTAGAAACCATACCCAACCCAGGCAGAGAGTGAATAGCCAAAGAGAATTGATACACCGTGCAAGCCAACAAGAAGACCATGACTATGGGGAGGGGCGACTTTACTTTGCCATAAAGGGACTAATATTACTAGTCCTCTAATACCAAAGCCAGCAATAAATTAGGAAACAAGAAACATGGCAATGTGCATGGATCCTGCTTGCAGGACACCTTTAATTGTGGCAAAAATAGTTCTAATAATAATGGCTTTGCATCGGCCCAGTTAATTAGCGAGATAGCCAAATAAAAGCGTCCCAAAGAGGCCTCCTGCCTGAAAAAGACTATTAATTGCGCCTTGTAATGCAGCTGAATTGCTCGCGGTGTCCAGGTTAAAGTAAGAAAGAAAAGATGGCTGGCCTAGTGTTAAGCCAATAATTGCTAAAGAGTATCCATATGCAATGCTTCCAAATGTTGCAAAAGCAATAATCTGTTGGATACTTTAGTAAAGAACGCTTGATATGCAGGGAATTAAATAAATATACAAGAAAGTTATATCTCAAGATAGACTTGCCCCGTCGTCTTTTTTCGGCCATGGTCGTGTCTAGGTAAGGCGGCTTTAATGACCGAGTCTAAGGGAACGCGATTGAGTTCCTGGACGAGCCTCTTATTTATATTAAAGGTGTACAAGCAGTTCATTGGATTGCAATCTGTATCAATAAAGTAAGCCAATAGTAAGGGTTTCTTGGTGGATAATGCCCATCCGGTATCAGTGCGAGTCAGGCAGTCTGGGGCTTATCTCTAATAAACAGTGAGATAAGTTTAACACTTATTAGATTAATTGGGAGTTTAAAAATAGGACTTATCCAGAGTAAATATGGGATATTGCTCTTCTGCCTTTTTTTTTGGATAAAAAGCTGCACAAACAAGCTAAGAATATTATAATTTAACATTTCTATTCTTCCCATTTCCCACTATAATGAAGCCTACTCGTGTGCTAAGAGCTTTCTGGCCAGTGTTCTACAAAGAATTAATCTGTCCATGTGCTGGCGAACCATGGATCTGAGCGTCCTATAGTATTAAACTCCCCGCTAAGCTGTCCAACTGCATCCACGTTGAACAGCCAGCCGCCATCCAAGCATGGATAAGTGCCAGTCTCTTTATATAACGGTAGCTGAGCACTGAAATTAATGTTCTCCGGCACTGCTGATATCACTTTTACATTGACCTCTAAAACCTGGTCTAATCTAGAGGGTATGACAACTGGAGGTGACCTACTACTGGCGGGATTTCCCTCTAGCTCCTTTAATAAGGCATTGGATTTGGTAGACGACTGGGGATGACCTTTTCTCTTTATTATGGCAAGCGCCATGGCCTGGGGAATTAGCTACTCCTGTGCAAGAAGTCTTATGGCGCGCAATACTCGTTGACTCCACATCCAGGCTATGGCCATAACTTCCAAGGCGGGTACACATATATGCAGACTGCAAAGCGCTAACCTCTGGATTTCATGATCCTGGGATGTCGCATCTATCAAGTGGATTACAGCTGCACTAAATGTATTTATAATAGTCACAACCAGAGTCAAGCGCTGCAGTTTAAATCAAGGTTAGCTATTAAAGCCACTTAGGTGTTGTATCTAGATTTTCAGGACTGACCAAGTTGTAGTGGCACTGATACGTGTGTAGTATCCATGCAATTATGGTGGCAGAGCTACGGCACGCCTTCAGGTAGGCGTCGGGTTTAATCTTGATGTTCCCAGCGCCTGACAATGACATATAAGAGTGTCAAATAAACAGCCTATGCAATTGGATCTGAAAGACATGGAACTAGATGCTGCTTGACCTTAGACCCAAGTACCCTATAATAGTGAATGAATAACCAGGGATTAGTGACTTACTGTAGCTAATAAATGTGAGGAAGTGCAGGCACTTGAGATGAGGGAGGCAACCAGAGATGACTGGGTAAACCATTGTAGAATGTATTAAATGCCACATCAGCCTTAGTTACAACCCGTTTGGCGTCTGATTTTAAAAGTTTACTATCTAGTGCGTAGCTATATTTAAAAGGAGATATTAGTTGGATTACGCGGCAGAGGGCAGGAGCGACTCTGACATTGTCTTGAGAGGGCCTGATATTAAACTTAGATGGTCACAGGAGTAGCGCATCGCGCTAATGGTTCTAGCATGGGCACCAAGGAGAGACTCATCACGCTTGTCACATGGTACCCAGGGTTCAAATTTGACCACTTCCTCCATCTGTGGCTTCCTACATGTCTGTAATCTAATGTAAGTAAAAGTTGGATTCTTTACTTATTTAACATTGACTTACAATATTGGAGGGTCTGGTGGTACCAGGACGACCAAGTCCAAGGCAGTAGAGTCTTTCCAGCGCAGAAAAAGAATGAGATGTAAGTAAAGCCCTGATACAGTTCCAGTATAGAGAAGACAAACTTGTCCAGCTTGTAGCATCCCCACCAGGTTATCCTTCTAACCTCAGCGTCTTGTTCTATAATCATCCTAGATGTCACCTAGTCAGTGCAGTCGAGGTTGAGTCCTAAGTTATACGCCATTCTCGTGGCCATCCCTAGTAAAGTAAGAAAGACAGGACTGAAAACACTGGGGCATCAGGGTTTGGATACCCATATAGAGCCAGCCCATTGACTCTTTATTCTCCAACATCCATCGCAGAGACAACAAACAAGCGGCTTGTACGGTCGTCGTGGTAGGCGCCTTACACTTGTATAAAAGAAGTATTTTGGCTTGTTTGGCAAATGCATTGCCTGCTAAGTAAGGGTTAGTAGGGTTAAAATAAACCTTGAGGCAATTTAAAAACCGCGAAGAGACAGCAAAGATGGCAGAAAGTAGGAGAGGCGAGCAAAAGACACCCACTCCACCACTCTTGTAATCGCGCATGAAGGACTCCTTGTGGACCATGTACATCCATGGATTCTGCCATCTCCAGTACAATTCTAATAAGTGACCTTGCAGCTCTTGAGACGCCTCAACAGCTTTCCCAAGGAACCCTGCCATTGCCAGCCCTACAGTCTGGAGGCTGATTGTAGACTGAACAGACGCGCTATACAGTGGACCATGGACCAGATGGTAGTTACTCTGTGCGCTAAAATAGCGTAGTTGGCCGTCCTCGCCTATGTTGAGCCTCCCTGCGCGCTGGGTTAGCTCCTTGACCAGATCACGTAAGGTTGTTAAAGAGGATAAGGATAATTGCAAAAGAGCTAAGACAGCATTTGGGCCAGGCCTGAGAATGTCACTATTAACAGCTTCTTGGGGCTGGTCACTTCCTAGGCGTGTCACTTGCTCGCCCAGTGCAACAAGGCGGCTCTCGAGGATGGCAATGTGTGCCTGCAGTGACTTCACATAGCGCTTGCTTGGGGGCCTGGCGTAAAAGACAGCGAATATATTATTGTACTTGTAACCACATGGGCAGTCACTTGGGGGTCGGCTCTTACTTGCGCTTGTTTCCCTCGTGGCGATACTCGCAACGGGTGTTTTTCTGCAGACAGGAGCCACATCCTGGTTGGGCTCCATCGCACTAATCGTCATACTCTCAGCAATTTGGGCCAGGAATCCAAGATGGTGTGACTCACGCGTGTTCTCCTTGTGCGGCATTCCTCGCAAGCAAGGGAGACTCTCTTCTGTGGGCTGGACTTAGGGGACATAACAACAATAATCATATAATTATTGAAGAATCTCTCTCCAAAGGACCAAATTCATAGTAAGATGAGGAAGAAGAGTCTGCTCGCCAATAAAACACCGCAGAAGAAGCATATCGTTAGAGGTTCGATACAAAGCGTTACAGATGCGATACATCGAGCCCCTCGACCCACCTGATCGTCAAAATGGGAAGATGTCATTGGTCCAGTGCCTGAAGATAAGGCCTTGATCGAGGCATGTTATTGGCATTTGTCATTTGTTCGATAAGCCTAGGGTATCCGGGTAATACTAATCCAGTGGTCGATAAGCCTAGGATGGGTCCGGGTATGGCTTACCCAGGCCTATCTCCATCTCCAACAGTATGTCCAAGTGGTCCAATCCTCTATCTAGTGGTGCCAATGGCTAATGCACATCCGGAATCTCTAATACAATGCCATGGACAGTGTCTGTCTTTCTGATAGTCGCTCGTCGACGGCGTAGGGTGGCTGAGCTGTAGCTATATATTGTGTCCGCCGACGTACTGGATGGGATCAGATTCACATCCACAACCTCATCTCAGTTATCCTCTCTCACACATTCTTGACATGTCCATCAGACAATGGAAAGCGGCCATCTGCCAAGCCAAGCCCTGCTGGTTTGACAAGACAGTAGCAATTGCCAAATTAATCCGCCTTATTAAAGAGGTGAAACAGAATGGCGCATTGCTCATTGCCTTTAGCAAGGTATGGGTTCCTGGTTATCCCAACTTCCTCTGGTCTGGCAACTACAAGGAAAACATTCCACTGGTGTAGAAATACATGGCTAACAGCATGTCTGCCTATGGCAAGGAGATGCTTGCAATCCGTCAGTGCGCGGCCAAAAATTAGATTTATGTTGGCTTTGGGTTCAGCGAGCGTGTTAATGCAAGTCTTTACCTGGCCCAGGTCTTGATTGGGCCAGATGGCAATATCCTCTTACATTGTTGCAAGACAAAGCCCACCCATGTCAAGCGCACGCTCTTTGGTGACTCGACTGGCGATTTGCTTATAATGGTTGTTAATATGCCTCTAGGTAAAATTGGCATGCTTAACTGCTGGGGTGAGTGACCTCTTGCACGAGAAGATGCCAATCTAAATGTCCTGTTAATACCAATGCAGAACACCTCCAGCCTCTCCTTAAATACCACACTTATACCCAGGGTGAACAGGTTTATATTGCCGCTTGGCCATTTAATGGCGAGTACAACAGCAGACTAGAGCCATACTTGGTCTGCCGCGAGGCCAACGAGCTCACTGCAAGCCGGGCATATGCACTGGAAGGAGGCGTGTATTGCCTTGTCATGAACCAGCCCTTGTCCGTGGAAGGCGCGAAGCTCAATAGTGAGGGCCAGGCAGGCGCATCCAAGGGCAGCTTCATGCTCGGTGGCGGCGGAGGCAGCGCAGTAGTCTTTGGCCCTGATGGGCGACAGCTCACCAAGCCTATAGACCCCCATTTTAACGGCCTTATCTACTGTGCCATTGACCTTGATTAAATCGATTATGCTAAGCACCTCACTGACCCTGTTGGTTATTACTCGCGGCCTGACCTTCTCCGCCTGCTTGTTAATGACCAACCAAAACACTATGTTGTTCGGACCCAGGCTGATTAGCCCACCAGAACAACCTATAATACACCAAACAGTGGGCAGACGCTACTCTCCACCCATGTTCCGTTGGAGGTGCTGCTTGCAGAAAGGGAATAGACGATGAACAGGGATAGTGTTCCACTATTTGTGCCTCGTTCCATGGATTAAGCGAACTTCTCGAGCCCATTGCTGGGGTCCTCTTGGTGATTGTATATTGAATGAAATCTACTTGCAGAATTCCTCGCTTGTATCTCCCTGGCACCTTTAAATATTGATTGGTTCATAAATTGCATATAAACCCTGTTAAGTAGGCCAAGTTCGGCATTTCCACGTTTATATAATGGTCTGCATAAGGCAGAACTATTTGTTTATCTTCGCTCCATTTCCCATTTTAAGAAATATTGGATTGATCTTGAACAACTCTTACAGTATAACTGTGAACAATTCATGGCTGAGCTTAAATTGCAACTTAATGCGGGGAGGTAAATTACTCCGACACAGGAATAGTATGGGAACAGATCCTGGCTGACTTGTCCACCTTCTCCGCTTCATTCTCACCGTGGCACCCTAACCCATTAAAACCAACACTCGCCTCTAGCACCAGGGGTTGTTCCAGCGACTCACAATGTGTCGATGCCTGCTCGAAGCCCATGGACCGCTCGTCACCAGGCACGGGCCAGATGAGACCGAGGACGAGGTACGTTGTGCCACCGACAAGGAAGCTGAGTTCCCATCCGAGAGCGTACATGTGAGAGGCCGCCTTATTAAGCGAGGTGCCCATGCCAAAAGAATCGATAAAGCCCGGCAAAGGGAGGAGGAACCCAGCAACAAAGGCTGCGAAAGCTCGGAGATTGGCACCGTGGAGGTAGTAGTATAGGCCCGATGAGGACCACGTGTACATGTCGGCCAAGGTCATGTTTCCCCTACGCATGATTAAATAGTCCACGATTATTATGGCGACGACCGGACCTTGGAAGATAGAGTAGCCATTAAGGAAATTAAGAAATCCCGTGGCTAAGGTAATAATGCGCCAAGGAACAATCGCAAAGGCAAGAATTAAATAGAGAAACTGGCCTTGCATAATATTAAGGTACTTAAAAAGCAAACATGTTATATTAACTGCAAATAGGATAAAGTTACAGGTAATTAAAGTGCCTAAAGTAGCAAAGGTGAAGCTTGTAGCAGCGAAAAACACCCTGGCGCGAGTAGATGAGGTATAACCATGGTCAAGGATACCATTTAGCAGGTCATATGGGTTCCAGAAGTTTTCACCATGTAAATTAAGTACTACAGACTATGAAATGCCGCATTGTTAGTAAGTATTGGGAAATGGAATCCTGGCAAGTAAGTACTGTGCTGATAACCCCAAAAGACATGCACAGTATCTGGCCAATAGGCAGCGCAATTAATTAACCCCAAGTCTGTGCATTGCGAGTTCTTGTATATCATGTAATGTCTGGAATGGTAACAAGCAAAGCCAAGTTAAATCCCATCATGGCATTAAACTACAAGACAACTCCCCATGCAAAGACCTTGGTAGATGACCTGGCTAATTTAGCGTGTAAGTCTAGTAAAGATGCGCCCATGCTGCCATTTGCTTTTGTTGCCCAGATGACTATCCCAAGACCAGCCAAGGGCAGTACCACTAACTTAACAGTGAACAGGTGCTGGATACGTGATGTATGGACGAAGACGAACGGGATAGTAAAGATGAAGGCGAGGAAAAATCCGACCATTGTCTGGGTGGTAATATATTGGCTTTCAGGGATGTTATTTGGGACCTTCTCCCAGCTGGGGAAGATGCATCATAGGCAGATACTAATAAACTGGCCCTTGAAGTACATTTGGACACCACCCTATATAATACCTAGAACTAATTAAAGCACAATAATAAAGTAGTATCCATAGATATTAAAGCTAACGCGTGAGAGAACAGGGTATCCAACATGATAACACGCGGAAGCAGAACTATTAAGAACTATAACAGCGGCCAAGAGCAGGTTGGCAAAGAAGACAACAAGCAGAGCATCGCGCACAGTGGCCCTAGTAGAAATGAGTGACGAGCCAATACTCCATGTAAAGACATTCCACGATTCACTCTACTAGTAGGCGAGGAAACTCCATGTATTCCAGGTCTGCCAGTCGGCAGGGAAAGGGAGCAAGTCCTTGTTAATAAGGTAAGAGGAGGAGCTCTCAAGACGAATTGCCTGATAGAAGGCTTTTGGGGAACTAAATGCTCGCTTGACGCGCTCCATAGTGGTGTTCTGTTGTTAAGATGGCTGCTGTGCGAGAGCCTCTATATATAAGGGGATATGCCTATCAACCCCAGATATTAAGAGAATGGAGATAGACCCACTTGATAAAGAAGGAATGTCTGGCCAGATTAACCCTTACGCGGGCATCTTCCAGGATTACTCCAACTTTCTGGGCATTGACACTATCACACCCAAGCCCCGACCTTCCTTACCCTTTATTAAGCGAGCTACGCTGTTGGTTAATGTCAAGATGCCCTATGTATGTTTAGAGTCAGGCTGCTCGAGGCGCTTTAAACGACGTGAACACCTTAGTTAACATCGTCTTAACCATAGGTTTCCCCATTGACTTGATATCTGGCCAAGCTGATAAGGGCGTGAACAGATTAACCACGCAAAATTCATCAATGCCATGTCTGTCATAAAGACTTTGTGCGTCTTGACCTGCTCCAGCGACACACGCGCCGGCATGACCGCGGTATGGCCTACCGAAACTCTGGGGGCTTTACAACAAGTGGTACGCCAGCAGTCAATCCAGGTAACAGTCCCCTAAAGCCAGCATTTGAGGTACACGGACAATTCCCAATCACTAAAGATGCCATCGCATCTTTGCGCGATCAGCTGGGGACTCTGGAGATCCTTGTCAACGCGACTGAGCAAACAAGCATTAGTGCGCTGAGGATGATTTCCAGCAAAGACACATCAAGCAAGAAACATTTAGATGCAAGATATCTCAGTTTCTTTAACGGGTCTAATAATACAGCAGGTCTGAACGTCGATATAGACTGGTTGTTTGGAATTGAGTCTTGGGATCCGTCCGCAGATCTTGACACCATTAGTGTCATAAATCCGGTCATAGAGCAGCTAGTATGGTCCCCCACCAGGTCAAGGACCTCTCAAGGCTGCGAAACTATTACTTTAAGGAGTGAAACTGTCCACTCCATACCTTGAGACAAGGTGCTGTCAGCCTTGGTGTTGTTACCAGCCAATGTTTTGTTGTCATCCTTCTTTAACACGGCCAACCTAGAGTGGTTCATGGAAAGTTACTGGCAGAACTATAACCCGCATTTCTCACTGCTGCATAGACTGACCTTTTCTATGCCAGATGCACTGCCTTTATTGCTTGTTGTACTCTTAATGCTGGGTGCAACACTCTTGCCTAACAAGGAGCATTACCAAGTGGCAGAGAAGATCCATGAAAACCTCTGATGGCTGATCTTTAGTATTAGTGAAGCGGCTCCCCTTATCTATACTGTCGTCCCTGACCATAATTCTGACAGTCATTAAATTTCCAAGCACCGGCTCCTTTGTGGGTGGTGCAGGCGCTGTTGGTGGTTCAGTCATATAAGAAGATGTTTTCAACTCGTAGACTTCATGAAATGGCACACATCTTCCATTATTTAGTCATTATAGTAGGTCAAAGCTTTGTTCTGTATGTTAGGAAGATCTGCTAATTCTTACACAGCTTATGAGGAGGGGAAGTTGCTACTCACCTGTACGAGAAGAGGAAGGCGACACATCCTCTATTAAAAACCGGTGGCTTCGCTGGGTTAAACAAGAGCTCTCATACCAAGCTGCATACTTTGCATTTGTCATGGATGCACAATATTCTTCCATTTTTAATTACTTGGCTGCACTGTCTCTTACTAACATCCATCTCCCTCTCCCATGTGCTAATGCGCTCTGGGAGGCACCCACAGCAGCCATCTGGAATCAGGAGCGATTAAGGACGCAATCGACTCCATTCTTTCTACCAGCAATCCGTGCTCTTCTTGCAAGGCAGCCTGTGCCTCATACATACAGTCCCTTTGCGCGCTTTGTACTACTACATGGGTTGCTTTACTTGACTCGGCACATGATTACAAGAGACCAGACTGCATCCTATCTATCTGACCAGCACCAGGCATTGGAGACTGGGGGAGAAGGTGTCGGGTCATCCTTAACAACACCAGAACAGGACGGCTGGAAAGACTGACTTGACCGCGTGATTGATACTTGGTCGTTTAGTCTACTAAGTCGCACGCCATTGCTGTGTCTGGAGGCTGCCTGACCTCTCCAGAGGATTGCCCATGTCAATATCCATGTCTCTCTAATTAACTTTCATGTCCTAGCAGGAGCTCTAAATCTCGCAACAGGAGATTGTGTATCAAGCAACAGCCTACAGTTTGCTCGCGCGTATAAGCAGATTAGAAAGTAGGCGCATGACTAAAATGCAAAAAGAATGCTTAGCCATTGTCTCCTTCTCATCCAGGAAACTATGTTTACCTGGACGAGATATGTAGCCAGAAAGGACAACATCCTTATTAGACCATGGGTGCTATACAACACCCTACTTGTCCTCTGGGCCTATAGAGCATTCCAAGAGGGCGCAGACAAACTAATGCCCCAGGCCCAGTGGACAGCAAAGGAGTATCTATCTCACATGTTGAATGGCCTAATAGAGGACAGTGATCATGGTTTACTCCAAGGTGTGAATAGGACGACAGCATTAATCGTCGCAGCAAGAAATGCCCTAGAGGGCTGCCAATGGCAGTTACTGGAGGAAGCAAGAGAGACACTTGGTCGCTTACCAAGCAGACAATTGTTCTTCTGTTAATAAAATCCAGGTACTAGTCTTGTCAAACTTTATATATTCTATAGTCTGTTGGATGTTTGATGTTGTCTGCCTATTATATATAATCTTGCCACTTAACCACCAAACTTAAACTTTACATTCCCCTGGTCCCAACCGCACGGTATTTAAACATATGCCCTCCTTGGTTATCCTTTGCTGTAGACCTCCTGTCTTTACCAGTAGCAATAAAAAGAACATCCAGATTTCTTCTACCCCATGTGGTGCATGCCATGTTTCTTGCAGAAAAGATAATGTCCCTTAAGTGTCTGCCCTGGGGCAAAAATACTATTACTTGATTGGAGTCAACATTGCAATCCACAAATTGCTGTCAGTGCTATTTATGCCATTTATTGGTAATCCCAAAAGTAAGTACACAGGCGAAGGAGGGAGCTTACTGCACGACCATGCCATCAGGCTTGCCAAAGCTGTCTTGTTAATTAATAAACAGCTTTTTATTTAAAATTGCACCCATAGAGACGTCAAAGTCATATTTAAAGACCTTTATTGCCACACAGTCGTTTACATACACTGTTTAAAGATTAGCTTTAAATTCTACAAACAGGAGGATTCCTTACTAGTTATATTGTCCGGACTCCAAGCCAGACCATTCCCATAGACAAATCTAGAGCCAATCTCATGCAAGCTACTGTCAGGGTCGTATCTTCAGAGCCGGCCGATCGGGGTGCCATAGTTCTTAGGAAACTTGCTGGGACCATAGGCCATGGCCTTGATGTTAATCTCTGCAAGCCAAAAGCGCCCTGCAGCATTAGCTTTGCTGTTATTAAAGCAGAGCTTGTCATAGTCCTTAGTCTTGATAATCTCCTTGACAATCTCAAGTTTTCCAGTTGCCTTATCAAGGAAGGCCGCCCCTTGGTAGTACGCGCAGATGTAACTTCCTGGCTTGCCCTTGTGGAAAAATTGCACTGTCACGCTATCCTCAAGCTTTAGGACACGGGCCGCCGCCTCAATTGCATCCCTAGTGTCTGGGTTAACTTGGAGAATGTGCAGCTCTGGAGGGTTGGCAAGGCAGTCAACCCAGTGAAGCATTAAGTCACTTGCACGATAGATGGGAGCCTTGCCCAGGATCATGGTCAGATTACATTTGTACAATGCTTTTCCCCTGTTGGTGGGTTCTAAGCCCGCCATTTTGTGAATAGCAAATAAAGACAATCCTGGAATGCGACTGCGGAGGAGTAATGTTTTTATCATGTCTTACACAGGCACTCTACGCGGGCATTACTTTACTTTAAATACCCTATCCCCAATTATAAACACACAAAAACACGCATTCGGCGCCGTTAATAGCATCTAAATAACTCTCCAGCTATTTCAGACATGGAAACTAAGACCAGTCATCCCCAGCCTCCTTATCCTCTGCACGAGTTGATCAGAGACTTGGCTGATCCTGAATTTGCCAAGTTCTACAACCAGTATTTGCTTCACGCGCCTCAGGTGCATTACCAGCCTGTCGCTGCGTCACGCGTTGGAGGCAAGATAATCCCGGTAAGATATTCATTACCAGGACTCGCATTCTCAAAGTAGCTCGATCTGAAATCTAACCCTCGCACCCTGTCTTAGGGAGGAACCGACCCGATACCCGTCGGCAGCACCATTGATGTCCAGATCCCTCGTACAGAATCCAGTGGTCCTCCTGTCCTTGTCCAGGTACTTGTGCCTCCCGGAGCGCCACCGAAGCCAGGTGGCTGGCCAGTGTTCCTGTGGCATCATGGTGGTGGCTGGGTGCTCGGCAACATCGACTCGGAAAATAACCTGTACACTAACTTGTGCGTGCGCGCCAACTGCGTCGTGATAACGACCGACTACCAAATGGCACCTGAAAATCCTTTCCCTGCCACCGTGCATGATGCTTGGGAGGCGGTGCTGTGAGTTGTGTCCAGGGCCGCGGTGGCACACCTCGATATTGGGAACCTCGACCTGGCGAAGCTGGCGGTCGGCGGTTCAAGCGCTGGCGGGAATTTGGCTACTATCATGACACAGAAAGCCATCGGACACCGGCTTTTCGCGGAGAGGCGTACCACCGGTGGCTGTAGAGGCTTCCTCTATCAGACTTTGGTGGTTCCGGTCACCGACAATACAGAAACCGTCGAGACCAGCGAGACGTACAAAAGCTACGAGTATACGGCTGCTCTTCCCGTTGACAAGATGCTCTGGTACCGGCGGCATTACTTGCCAAATGCAACCAAATGGTTGAATCCCGAGGCCTCACCCCTCTTGGCCGACAAGGAAATGTTTGGCCAGTTGCCCCGGGCCCTGGTTGTAGTTGCTGGTCTTGACGTGCTGTGATGGGAGGGCGAGGAATATGCATGGAAATTAAACAAGGGCGGGGTCCATGCAGAGGTCAAGGTTGTTAAGGGAGTGCCACATTGTTTTATTGTTATGGACAGGGTGTTACAGAAGGGTAAAGACGAAGTGGGCTTTCTATGTGACAGGCTTGCCGCTGCGTTTGAATCATAGTAATTTTAAACTGTAACCGACACCAAAACCCCAACCATGTTCTCCTTTAAATAGAGTGTTCGCAATAAATGTTGGCGAGTGCCTGTATCCATGACAAGGGAAGGGGGATCTGGAATTATAGCATTGTCAGTGCCCCTGGGTGGAGGTCGTCCCTTTTGAGGTGCGCAGAACTCGGGGAGCCTTTGCGAATCGGCTGTAAAGAAGCTTCGATGGTCACTTAGAGTGCTGGTTGGCCCTCAGTGCAACTCGCAACAGTACCCAATTGATAAGCAATCCCGGCTGACCTCGGTGAGAAGAGGTAGGTCTACCGAAGGCAGAGCGACTCGAGGTCAAATGGTTGTTTTAATCATAATGGGATCGATCGGAAGGTCTCCGCGGCGTTGGTTTTAATATCTGATATGACCTCGTTGGTTTATTCGAACATTGCTAGCCCTGGAATGAAGATCCTACCCATTGCTGGTACGAGTGGCGACGTCAGGCTGGGGTAGGGTTCGCGTCGAGCCATTCTCGCCTCGAGGGCAACAGTCCTTCGCATCGAGACCAGGCCGATCCCAAGGATCTGGATGATTCTGCCGAACCGGAATATAACAAGGCTATTCGCACACCGCGACATTGTCAGCATGGTTTGGAGTATGAGCATCCGGCTACAATATTTAAGGCCTATAAGGTACGCGGCTGGCGAACTAAGCCAACGCTTGTATAGGCAGCAATAATACTATATCCAGGGTTTATCCGGGGATGCTAAGAGTCGTGATGTAGCTTGAGGTATCCCCACAGGAGACAAGACAGCCAGTCACAGGAATTATACAGAATTACTCTGCCGAAGCCGGGGAAAAGACCTGGAGACTGTAATTGTGGATACAACCTCCACCCCCCAGACAAGGGGAAGTGGACTTAAATTCACACCTTGCCTACTATCCACTATCTATCCATGATTAGTGTTTATAGGTCAAGTTTTACATAGCCGTAGACCATAAGTTGTCTCTCTCCCTCTACGCATTAATAATAAATACGCACTATATCCCTATACTTTCTACTTTTTAAAACCTATGCTAACATGCTAACCAAAACCACCATTAACCCCTACAACCTCTGGGTAGCCATCCTCGCTGCCATTGGCGCGATATCCATGGCGTATAAACTGGCTATTATTAGTTTAACAGTTAGAGAACTAAATCTTTATATATATTTCAACCTCGCACCCCAAGGAGAGCCAGGGTATGACCATACAACAAGGATAATAGCGGCCCTAAATAGTGTGAATTCGGCCGGTGCTGTTGCAGGATGTATATTCCAAGTTTGGTCTATGGAAAAGTTTGGGAGGAAGTGAATAATGGTCTTGGGGTGTCTGGTGCTGATTATGGGAGGGGCCATGTGCACGGGGAGTGTGAATATTGCCATGTTTATTATTGGCAGGGGGGTTGCTGGTGTTATATGTTGTATCCATATCTTTTTAAAATGGCTAGCTAACAGACTATGCCAGGGCTCTGGTGTCCTGGCCTGCGTCGTCCCCATGTACCAAGCTGAGGTCTTAATGCCTGAAACCCGCAGTGCAATGGTCGCTATTACAGGAGTATGTTATGCCAATCATGTCTCTCTCCCCCCTACTTATCCATATAGGTCGCATACTCCCTAGGCTACTCCCTTGCTGGCTGGCTGGGCTATGCCTGCTCCTTTATGTTAAATAACAGCCCACGCGCCCAATTTAGCTGGCGCTTCCCACTCGCCTTCCAATGCGTCTTCCCTCTGATTTTCTTGGTTGGCCACAGATTTATTTCTTACTCTCCCCACTGGCTCCTTTTTAAAGGCCAGGAGCGCGAAGCCTTTAATATCATGTGCGAGTTACACAGGACAAAGGGCGACCCAAGCAATATCCGGGCCCGCGAAGAGTTCTATCTAATCAAGAAGCAATTTAAGATTAATAATTTGCTGCCAAATTACTAGGTTAATCTTTTTAAGACAAAACCCAACCTAAAGAGGTTAGTGGTTGGGGTTATGCTCATGTTTAGGAATCAGCTTTTAGGCATCTATGTTATTGCAAATTATGGAGTGCTCATCTACGGACAGCTTGGGCAGGGCAGCTCCATTAGTTTACTGCTTAATGCGGTTTGGAATACACTTACTATATATGTTCTCTCCTACTTCCATTTAAATGGAATGTGCTAACAATGGGTAATGGGACAGCTTTGGAAACTCCTTCACGGCCTTCTACATTAATCACTTTGGCCGCCGCACGATGTTACTTATTAGAGCCGTGGGAACACTCGCCTCGTGCATATTCCTTTGTGTACTAAGTACAGAGTATCTTAAAACTAGCAACCAAGCAGGTCTCAAGGCAGTGGTATTCTTCTGCTTCTGCTACATCTTCTAGTGGTGTTTCTTCATGGACGCCACGCAGTATGTGTATGTTACCAAGCCCCATCTCTCCTCTCCCACTCCAGTTCAGAGTGCATGCTAACAGGTATAGGTATGTGGCTGAAATATTCCCCAACCACCTCCGCCCAGCTGGTGTGGCTCTCTCCCTGGCCTCCTTCTACATCACATCCAAAATCACGCTCTCCGTCGCCCCAATCGCAATGGATGAGATCGGGTGGAAGTTTTATTTAGTCCTCATCTGCCCTAGTGTGGTATATATTATTCTGCTGTACTTCTACCTTCCTAAGACGAAGGGACGGACGCTCGAGGAGATCGGGGCGCTATTCGGGGACACGAATATTGCGAATACGTGGTATGGACTGACAGAGGAGAAGAAAAACGAGATTTGGGAGGAAGCGATGAGAGAGGAGAGAGGGGGGCGCCGTGAGTCTGCTGAGAGAGGGAAGGAGGACGTTGAACGCGTCGAAAATGCGCAGCCTTAGGAGGTGCAGGGGACCTGGGTGTAGTTCCGTATAGGACAAGAATTTAGACGTTGAATTACCTTGAGTCAAGATCCATCATGCGAACAACGGCGTACCCCCAGCCAAATCACGGTAATCCTCCGATAGGGCTGCCTTGACTTGGACGCGTTCTGGCTGAGTAGCTGAGGAGCAAGGTGATTGTCGGGAACCATCCTGGATTGTGGCTAAATGTCCCTGGGTGCCAAATGCTTGTTTGGTAAATTGTGATCGCTGACATGGACAGGGGTATCGACACCTTCTGACATGACTGTCCTTTCATGTTTCTCCTTGCCGTATGTTAATCGCTAGGGGGTTGTCAGGGTGACGCTGTCGTACTAAGAATCAAGATAAACCTATTCCTGAGACTCCAAATAGACTATCCTCTGCAAAGGATCAGGTTCGTGCAGGGATTACACCGATTACATCTTGATGGAAGAAGCAAATAGAGTCAGTTGATGGCAGCGAAAACAAACCAGCCAAGAACCGCTCAAAGAAAAAAGGATCGAGATCACAGTGGGATAGCCTGATGGAAACATTGAAGCGTCAGGAACAAAGCGTCTCTCCAATGACTCTAGCAAAATATTTGCGCGAAACTCTGCCATTTCGAGAACGCCGCGGGGCGTCTGAGATGTCCACGTCCATGTCCCCTCCCTCTGGTGCAACTCCTATTATATCTCAAAGAAGCAGTGGCGCGATCAATCCAACACAGCAAGTCAAGGAAGATAAAGGGATGCTATTGCAGCTCGTATATGCGAATGCTATGATCATTGTGTTGGATATAGCCCTTCTTGGGATCCAGTGCGCTGGTGTGTTCTACCTGCAGGCCGCCTTCAAGCCCTGTGTGTATGGGATCAAACTGAAGATTAACTTTGTGATCCTGAATCAGTTGAAAAAGGCTGTTGTGCGGCAACCCTGTGGCTCAGGTTCTGCCTCTCAGAGCACGAATGGTCTGCGGTTTATTGTGCAGACAGCTCCGCCATCCCAATGTTATGTTCTACGAGACGTGCCAATCCAAGGTCCGTCTGAAGGTGTCAGAGGCATGGAAACAGAGAATAAATAACTTTATCTTGAGGCAAGGGGGTCGATTATATATATCTGGATGGGAATAATATCACTTCTTCATCACATTGCTACGGGCAGGGTAGTCATTGTTGTCTACTGGCGTTTATGTATATGTCAGGACTGGAGAAGAAAGTGAGGTGATGATATGTATAAACACACGAGCCTCCCCCGCTCATACTGCATCAGTTGCGTTTGCTTTTCAACTTCTCTCAGCAGGCATTAGTTCGAGGGTTGCATAGATTAAAGTACAGTCGACTTTATTACACCGAGAGGTGGTACTCAGTCCATAACCCTCTGTTTAATAAAAAGACTTAGACCAAACCCTATAGCGCCGATTCCTGTCAACAAGGCCATGACCGCCTGAAAACCCAGAGCAAAATCGTGCTGAATAATCCGCCTGATACCTGGCGTCTGCCCTGTATGCTTCATATCTCTCAATTTCTGTGCATACGCCGGCGCATCTGCGGCAATCCACGCGGGAAGTCCATCATTATTCAACCGATCCTTCAACACATTCTGGAATATCGTGCCCCCAGCAGCAACCCCGAGACACATCCCAAAGCTGCGCATGAAGCTATACATCAACGTTGCTACAGCAGCATCACCCTGAGTACAAGTGGCTTGCGCGGCAAACAAGCCAGGGCCCAGAAGAAAACCATGGCCTACACCCGTAATGATTAACAGAACTATCTAGACCACTAATTTTGTTTCCGAGTCGAGGAGGACAAGGAGACCGGATGCGAGTGTGGTAAGTGGCCACCCAGTCCAGAGATACCAGCGGTATTTGCCTGTGCGAGTCATGAGGATTCCGATCACGACTGAGACTGGAAGCATGCCGGCTGTCATGGGCAGACTGCTTAGCCCTGTCTTTAGGGGATCCCATAGCTTGACGCCTTCGAAGTAAAGAGCGATGTAGAAGGCTTCAGTAAAAAGCTAGAACAAACCTGTCAGTACCCTCTGCTTGCCATAGATACCCGGTGGGCTACGAGTGCTATACGTACAATTAAGCCTTGAAGCATTCCAAGGAGATACGCAACTGTCGTTCGACAATCCCCGAAAACCGAAACTGGGAGAAAAGTGTTCTCGGCGCAGTATCTCTCCCATGTAATTGTCAGCAATATCCCTGCCAATCCAAAGACAATTAGGATAAGAACCTGGACAGATTCCCAGTCGTACTGCACACCCCCCAATGTAACCCCAACCAAGAAACTGGTCGTACTACCCAAAAACATCCCGTAACCGAAATAGTCGAGTCGATACAGTCTTCTCACAAACAAGTCTTCTGTCATTGTTTCAGACGACTGTGTAGGCCGATATAACAAGGGAACCGCCACTAATGAAATAGCACACATGGGAAAGTTTATGTAGAAAACCCATCGCCATGTCTTAGGATGGGAGCAGGCACCCCCAATAACCGGCCCTGCTACTGTTCCCACAGCCCAGGCAGCTTGTATCGCAGCCCAATACCGTGGTCGCAAGCGCAGGGGAATAATGTCTGTGAAGATAGCCAGCACCATGGAGAAAATCCCTCCCGCGCCAATACCCTGGATGGAGCGGCCTGCGAGAAGCTGAGGAAAACCGTGCGCTGAACAAGCTACAGCTGTTCCAAGGGAGAATACCAGGATCATAACTACAAGTAGATCCCGTCGGCCGAAGATCTCGGAGATGGCTGCGATGACTGGTTGGCAGACGGCGTTTGCAAGAAGGAATGAAGTGCCCGCCCAAAATGCGTCGGTGGCAGTCCCGTGAAGGCTTTCTGCCAAAGTCTAATATGGGAAAATATGTCAGTCGTTCTCCATCCAAAAAGAGGTGAATATCGTACTGGTAGCGTTGGGATCAAGATTGTAGCGTCCAATGCCGTCATCAATGATAATAACATCAGGCTTCCAACCAGGAATAAATCTGATCTGAATGCATTCCAGCCAATAGAGTCCTGGTGACCTTCCATGGTCCAGATAGGCACAATTGTTGCTTCGAGGCTGGGTCCTTGTGTCGAAAACACATTTAGAAGGTGTACTCGACTCCTCGAACCGGCGGATAACTATGTTTTCGATGGGTCCGAGTGTGTTTAAGGAATCCCTCGCCCTATAGGTAGCTCATATCCCGCACCTCACGGGAACCGATAAAAACCACCATCTTCAGCTGTTACGGGACATTAGATGTAACCAGTCGCGCCGAGCAACAGCGGGAGGAGTGCCTCCTGGCTACAGCGCAGGGGCAATAATACCATACTAACGCTAAATAACCCGATCCCTTAACATTTTTTTCTTGCGTAACCATTTTATGTTGGCTTCGAGTGTGATGCTACCACTCGATACAGTATATAAATACACTATGGAGTGCTGTCCCGTACTTAAGTATATAGTATACTACCTAAACGTATGCAGCGTCTATATTCCTATATAACCTTGATTTACAAGGCTTTAAGCACCAGGCAAAAATGTTGCTTACAAAGGGTTACCTGGTTTTTAGTTCGCAAGTATGTAGGCCCTGGGTATACCCTTGAAACCTGTGGAAGATAAAACAGTCAACAGTCATGTAGTGGGCGACCAGGGCGGTAGTAGGTACCTTTTGGGAGAATGATGTGACAATACAAAACAGAGCAGAATAATACAAAGGCAAGTGGAACCTGTAAGATAGATTGGATTTTTCGGTTTATTTCAACATAGAGGCATTAAGAATAAATACTGCGTAGTACCTTTTTTCCCCAATAGCCAGTCATGGCCACATACCAATTCCACGATATTGTCAGGACCGTCACCAGAATTGATTGACGACATGGCAAACGCCAAGTGCCCATGAAGGTTCTGGCGCTTGGACTCTGTCGGACAGGGACTGATTGTGAAGTTTTTTTTTTTATTATGTAGTCCTGTGCGATCGAGGCTAATAAACATATGCAGCATTAAGGCAGGCTTTAAGGGCACTTGGTTATAATAACACATATCATGGCTATTTGGCGACTCTAGAGAACCCTCGTGATTGCGAGCTGTGGTACGAAGCACTCCGAGCCAAGTACGATGGCGTTGGAAAGCCTTTTGGCCGAGAAGCCTTCAACCAGCTATTGGGTAATTGTCAAGCCGTCTGCGACTTTCCAGCAGCTGCTTTCGCGGAAGAGCTTATAGAAGCATATCCCGAAGCAAAGGTTATACTTATAGATAGGGATGTTAATAAATGGCATAGGTGAATTCATTCCACTACAACCCAGGGTAGAATGCCAACCGTCAATAGCTCTGTCAAGCAAACCTTCGAACCTGTGCTCTCTCACCCCCTGTTACCACTATGGCAACTACTAGAGAATGTCTTTATAATGCACACGCGTTGGTTACAACCCACATGGAAAAAGATTTGGAAGCACTACTTTAATAATAACTTCAAAGCGAATGGCTGCAAAGCTTTCAGGGCCCATTATGCCCGTGTTAAGGAGATTGTCCCACCCGAGAACCTGCTGGTATACAAGGTTAGCGAGGGTTGGGAACCACTATGCAAGTTTCTTGGGCAACCTCTCCCACGGCAGCCGTATCCCACAGGAAACCAGGTGTCAGTTTTCCAGAAGCGTTTCCAAGATGCCTTGTTCTACAATGCAAAGGAGATGGTTGAGAAGTCAGGAAGGATGCTGGTACTCTATGTATGTTTCAGGTGGCTGTTCAAAATTACGAAATCGTAGTTGGTTCATGTGGTTGATCAAGCTGGGATATAGTTAAGTGTCAACGTCCCACTCCTTTAATAGTATCAAATAGGAAAATGGGATGTCTTGTTCTAGGTCTTCAAGCCTCCTATATAAGATATCGCGGAAAGATATTGTTTGGCGCTGTAAATAAACAACTTCGCGGGACGTAGTACTAGCAACTCCCAGGGAAGATGAAAATACTAAAGCCCCTTATTTTTATGCAAAGCTAGACCTATGGATAGTGGTAATACCCATAACTCATCCCTTTATAGCGTGTATACCAGTAGGGGACAGTAGAAAAGACGCGTTAGCAGTAAACTTCTGCTTTCCCATATACCTGACTAAGCAATCAAACAACCAACAAATAAATCTTCAACAACAAGCGAGCAGCCCTTAATTAATACCACTTTAGACTTGTCAATCCATACGTCTCATCCCTGCTCGTCTTACTTACCATGACGTTCATCATCCATTGCAAGTGGGTTATTCTCATTATCTATTGATTAGAGCTTTCTAGTATGTTGCACCAGATGCCAGGAGCAAGAATAGACTAATTACATGCACGTCATATCAATTACAATGGAACTCTAACTAGTGATGTCTGTAAACGACAAGGATGGCGACTCTCCGGATCCCCGCGGGATGTGCTACCCCTTCATCCGGACCAAGTACGAGCTTGGGCCTAAAGGCATGGGCATTAGCAAGCTCACAATCCACACCTTCATCAGGGACAACAAAGGTCATCCTTACTTCGTCGCACAGGACTTTAGGACCACCCAGGTAAACAGGTACAGCCATGCGGCGGCCTACGAGGATCGGGGCGCAGCGTCACCTGTCATGGCGCCATTGAAAGGCCTTTTGAGGCAAGATACAAAGCATGCGTACACATCGAAAATGTGTGTTATATAAAGGAGCTAAAGGATGTGAAATGTCGTCATGAGAACATCTACCTTTCCTACTGCGAGCAAGCGCATGCTGTTCTAGATGTGCCCGTACACTTAGTAGAACCCCGACCCGTGGCATCCCCTGTGGACGAAGAAATTGTGCAGAAAGTTCAAATGGTGAATGCTACCCGAATGTATTGAGGGAGAGCCGACTCTATTCGTATGTGGAAGGTTGAATGGTCTATTCACCGTGGAACTGATCTCTTCGAAATGAGACATGTAACTACTTGGCCTGGAAGTATCTCTAGTCCATGGAGGAGTGTATTATAATAACTTCAAGATTTCACTCTACGACGTGAGTTCTTCAACGGAATTCGGGTGATGCAAAGGAGACTGTGCAACAAACTACCTGGATTCAGGAATTCAACTCCAATACTCAGCTTTGTATCCTCGGCCAGCGTTTGTGGGTTTTCAGTATCGTACCTGCCAGTTCGCCCCCACCTTTCCCACTTATATTGTTGCTCGAGTCTAGTACCTGGATGCGGGCCTCGCGGCGCGGTGTAGTCATTCAGCGCACATGTATTTGGGTCAGCGGGTTTCTATCGGTGCTGCTGGCCTCTGAAAATATGGTTCATATGTGGCAGGCTGAAGGTTCCGGCGCCATTTTCTAACTGAAGGTATGAAGTTGACATTCGTATTCTTCTATGACCAGAAAAGTCAAGGCACTGCACATATAGGCAAGGCTTTCTCAGCAGACACGAATAAGGAAAATTAAGAAAGATCTACGAAAACAAGAGAATCGATTCAGTAAGGGATAATAAACGCAAAGAAAAAACCCGAGTCCACGCAAAGAGAATCGCCAGCGATCCAAGGAACCCTGCTCACATCATGCCTAGGTAGGGTTACCACTCGTAACTCTTGTACTGCTTAGTAGGAGACGCAGACTTTGCCCTGCCAAGGGTGGCATTGAACGAATACCTCGTCTCCCTGGAATGCAGATCAAAGCATGTCTTGCTTGAAGAGCCCTCGCACAGCGGCCAGACTTTGCCAGTCTCCATGTCGCAAAACAGGCCTTCGGGGATGTCAACAAAATCAGGACCAAGCAACATTGGATGGTCGCAGAGCGCGCGTGCACTGTGTGCATCCTGGCTGCTGATAATCAGGAGGTCTGGAAGTTACCTTTAACACTACTCGCGGTCACATTATGTGGTAGCACTTCATTGGCGCGCTTCTTCTTGAAAGTCCCGTCCGGATATGCTTTCGTTCTGCGGTTGATTCCACGATTGGGCGACTTTATCCCACCCTGCGAGTTGTACTCTAACGGCGGATTAAAACGGGCGACAAGGGAGTCGGCCATGATCTCCGGGTGGAAGGTCATCCGTCTTGTATTCTAACAGAGCTGCTTCTAGTTCTTTTTGTATTGTGCGAGCAGAGCCAAATCCATGGCAAAGCACTGCAAGTGCAGGCTGAGACCCTTGGCCAGGATGCCATTGCTGTGGTCTGCTTCAAGCCAAGCACATCTAAGAGGTGCGTTGTAGCCGCCAAACAACTCCTTGCTGTGGTACAACTGTGCTCCGCAGGAATAGGCCATGTCTCCTGTCCAGATTCGCTGCTGGGACCCACCGCTGGCGACTATGGCAGACACACATAGCGCATTAGACTCCTGCATTATAATAAGCAAATAGTCCGGTGTCACCTGCTTGCCCCCACTCTGGGTAGGCTTATGGTAAACTTCTTTGTTTCCTTGTTGTCAATGTGTCTGTTCTTGTCACCCTTGTACTTTCCAATTCGACCGCCGTAATCGGTCGAACAGCGCAAGGTGAGGGATGCTTCCCCCGGCGTTTGGAGCGGCCCCGATACTGACAGAGACACTAATAAGCTTGTCAGGGTCAATGTCTTGCCCTTTAAGGATGTCATCAGTTGACCAGAGGGATAGGGCTATGTCGGCGGCGTTGACAATGGCATTTATATTAATTGAGGAATGGTGTCTGCTCGTAAATTAAAAGGCCCAGGCATGAACAATAGCAACAACAAATGAGGCTTAAAAGGAGAAGGGGTCCTTTGGTATCAAGTCTGTTGCTCCAGGACTTTAGTACTTTATATACCCGCAAAAGCGTTCGACGGTTCGCATGCGCATTTTCCTTTTCGTGGATGCCTGAATGAACACAATATCGTATATCAGCTTTGACATGGGCTGCAGTATCAGCATCAGCCCTGATCAAGCAGATTAGTTATCTCGTAAAGGGCATGTGTCGCGGATGGCGCCGAACAACTCCCAGTAATTCGGTGCCTAGCTGTCTCTCGGTCATAACCAATACTCTGATTCCGTTGTTTACACTCTAGGACGCTGAAAGTCACTATTATCCAACGGATCCACCCAACAGTCACTGCTTTGAATATGACCCCCACGGTTCACCCCTGCAATGATTATCTTCGTGGATTGCACTATCCAATGTCTCAGCGTATAATGCCAACGTCTTGCCCCTGCATTATTAGGGTCAAGTGGCACTCGGTGCATTTATCCTTTTGTATCATACGGGCCAGGCAGCTGTTTCTTACCTGTCTATTGTTTATCGAATTATCTACCTGGTGGTCCTGTCCTGGTTCGGGCATGCAGGAAGTTTGAGGGGCAAATGATGACTGCAGAATAGCCAACCTGCTACTATTCTAAGTCCCAAGGGGGCTACTACTTAGGTAACCTAGTAATTAACTGCTTAGCCACCATTTATCTGTGGTACTCTTCCAATTGTTCCTCAATCTCCTCCGCTTCCCAAACAACACCACCACAATGTCGGATCAACAGTTCCTCCTCCGCTTGCCTGACAACGTCAGACGCAAAATTTACATTGAGCTAGATGTCATCACACGGGAGCCAATTGAACTCAGTCTCGGTGCACCCAATGGCGAGTGGTCCTGCCGTGAGGAGAGGATCATCAAGGGTAATCAGCCTTACCGAAAGTGGTTCAACAACCAGCTTTTCTACGTTTCGGGTGCTGTCTCTGAAGACTCAAGGACCGTATTTTATTTATAGAACCGGGTTGAATTCGCCCGCCACATTAGTTGGGGACTCAAGGACATACGGGGTTTTGGACCACTGGCGTGGGGATCTTTCAGGCGCCTTTCCTTTGCCCTTGACCGAACATATCACTATGAACCCAACGAGTATGCATTCAAATATGATGAGTGCTTCTGGGGACGCGTCAAAGATGCCAGGGAGGTGCTACCGGACTGGCTGTACATTTGCGAGCAGTTGGCGGCCTATAGTACACGCGATGACTGGTTGGGGCTTCGATTCAGCTGCGATGCTATAGAAAAGCCGACTGCGGCAGCGTTCTTGGAACCCCTCCAGCATCTCCCACGCCTCAAAGTCCTGGTGATCCAAATGGGTCCATTTTTCAACCCAGGCATGCATGAGATGGCCACTGCAATCATACGGGAAAAGACAAGGGCCAGGGACTTTCCTGGGGCGTTTCGTTTCTTTAATCGTCCGGTTGAGCTTTAGTATCGCACGTTGCAACACACCAATCTCATCCACCTATGCGGCTCACGTACTTGGTTACTCGAGGTGTATTCCTTCACCCTTACACCTGCGGGAATTTCCGCCGTGATCCGGGCAAGGGTTTCTGTCACGGTCGTTCTGCTCTTCCTTGTTTATGTACCCCCCATATACTATTCCTGGTGAACAATTCCATGCGGCAACTCGCTATGTCCATCTTCTACTCGCAGAATGTTTTCAAACTTGGATGCGAGCTTGGCAGATGTGCGCCAGCTGCTTCATGGAGTACTCAGCAGTCAGCGTTTCCCTACTGCTTTCCAAAGCGTTCCTTCCATCACCTTTGGCATATTTGCTGGGAGATCCATTGTCACGCTCGGGATCATGACCTGCAGGGTGGTCGTGATAACCTACTCCTAGGCATTACGTGACTTTTGTTGTCTCTGATTGGTTGATTGTCGATTGGCGGAGATCGTCCCATGAACTCCTTGGCACGGCGCCTTTGAGCATGTCATAACAGTGGCCTACTAAGGAGCAGATGATGGTATCCTTAATCTCTAAACAATTCTCTTATTCTTGACGATTGTTCTTTGATAGTTGGATACATCAGAGGGGCAGGATTCTCAGGGGTTGGAGTAGCTTGGCAGCTAAGCTAGAGATCAAGTGGTCTTATACTTTCGTATCAACTGCTTTGCAGTAGCTCAGTGAAGCTTGGGCCTTGAACGGTCTGGACCCTTGAGCCCTGCAGAAGTGCATACTCGGTCGTATACGCGATACAGCCGTCGCTATTCAATCACCGCCATCTGCTGACTGATGACTCAATCAGCCTTAATCCACAAGTGAACAGCCAATAGAAGCAAATCGCTCCGTAAAATATGCTCAAAGGCTCGCAACGCCAAGCAGTGCCAAGCATATATGGAGGATTGAATCGCATCAAGGATTGATTGATTAGTTTTTGACCGTGATTTTTGTGCCATGTCTGACAGTGACAGTGTTCGTAGTTTCAGTGTTCTTATATACTGCCTTGGACTGGTGCCATTCACCTGCTCTGTAGGAACGTTGAGGACCGACCAGGTATGAGACTGGAATAGGGCCAAGCCGAGTCATGACGAGCATGTCCTAGACCAAGTATCATACTGCCATTCCACTATTTTAAAGAATTTCTTCTCATACTGCACCATAGGTTTCAAATTAATGTGGAACTCGATCAGACTTTTCAGCACTGGTCTGATTAGCGTCACAATAAATCTCGTTTTCTCGCTCCTCCCTGCAAACTCATAGCCCAACCTACTTCTTCAGAAATACGCTGTTCATTATCAGCCATGGAGCTGCAGTTTGTGCCAACTATATGGGCTCTGCTCCTATTATTTGCACGTTCGGCTCATTGCGTGACAGTCGGGCGTGCCGGGCATGGCTTTGTCGGGTATGGCATCACGATGTACCAGCCGGCCTGCGCCTTCGCCTGCAAAGCGACGGTTGGAAACCCACTAAACTGCACCATATCCTCAGATTATGAGCACATGAATATGAAGCGTCACGGGGATTCACATTCAATGGAGGAGCTGCCGATGGGAAACGGCTGGATGGTGGAAGCGTCCCCAAGCGCAGAGTGCTACGCAACAAATGATGCGTTCCTGCAGACGCTAGCCTACTGCGTACACTCGTATTGCACCACTGAAACCAACTCGACGCTACAGAAATTTTGGGAGATGGATGTTGTGGGCCGCCTCCCTGATCAGCCGCTCCCGAAGATGAGCTACCAGGACGCCCTTCACGCTGTTAATGGTACTCCGCCTGCAATCACCAATTCATCGGCCATTCTATACTCCACGGGAGCTATACCAGAAGAGACCTTCATGACTGAGTACCGGACGCTCTCGACATTTGACAAGTTGGAAACTACGCATGCGCAATATGGGTTTGTCTTTGTCTTCCAGATGTAACTCTACGTTTGAAGAGAGATGCTAACGCACGTTTTAGCATTATCCTGCTCATCACTGGTGCAATTATCCCGATTGGATTCTCCTTCCTCCGCTTCCTACCCTTTCCAGCGGAGTGGATTACCCGTTTCGAAGCCAGATTCGTTACACCTCCAATGATCGGCGCCCGACACAATGTCCCCTACCTCTGGAATACTACCACGATGCCAACCCGCGGGCAGGCATTCTTTCTCTCATACCTTATTATTATAAACATAATTCTCTGCTCCGTAGGCATCGAGTCCGCGAGGGACAGCACGTGGTATAAAGACCGCGAACGAGAGATCATCTCCTATGTGAGCAACCGCGCGGGCTATCTCAGCTTCGCTAATATGCCTCTGCTCGTCCTGTACTCAAGCCGGAATAATATTCTCCTGTGGGTCACAAACTGGTCGCATAGTACATACGTCTTTGTACACCAATGGATCGCCCTCATTGCCGTCATCGAGGCATGTCTGCACTCGGCCATCTACCTACAGATCTACGACTCAGACGGGGACCACACAAGCGAGAGTCAGTTGCCCTACTGGTTCTGGGGCATCATCGGGACCCTCTCAATGGTTGCCATGGTCCCGGCCTCGCTACTTCCCATCCGCCAAAAGTTCTACGAGCTCTTCCTCGCATGGCACGTCTTCTTCTTCCTCCTGGCAATGATTGGCTGCTTATTACATATCTGGTATCGCTACGCATGGCAGTGGGGGTACGAGAACTGGATCTACATGGCGTTTGCAATCTGGGGGTTTGACCGTGTCCTAAGGATTCTGCGACTCGCTCGCCATGGCATTCTTAATGCGAAGATCAGCGTGCTAGATGACGACTATGTGAAGGTGGAGATTCGCAATGTCAAGGGCGACGGGCACGTCTATTTGTACTTCCCGACACTGACCTGGCGGTTCTGGGAGAACCATCCCTTCTCTGTCCTCGGCGATACGCTTATTTGCCGCGCTGATTGGGGGAACGGCCCCGGCTCGGCGAGCTCCTCTTCTTCGCTGGAGAACAAAGAGGGAAACACCCTGAAAGACCCCGTGAGCAAAACCGTCGCTCTCAACGGTATAAAGATCACGCCAAACTTCCCGTCTCCAACTTCCGGCGCCGATCGTCACTACCACGACGGCCTAACTTTGTACGTTCGCACTCACGCCGGCTTAACATCCTATCTCCACGGGCCACGAGCTTCTCTCCCCGTCCTTGTAGAAACAGGATACTACCCGCGCTCCATTGTCGCATCAGAACCCTCTTCTGCAGCAAACGTCCTGGCGTTCGGGGGCGGCGTCGGCGTGACTGCTCTCACTTCAACACTGCTGCGACATAGAGGCTATCATAAGCTTTTCTGGGCTTCGCGGAGCAACGCGCTCGTAGATTCCGTGAGGGAGTCGCTTGGGAGCGATCAGTTTGACCGGTTGAACCCGGTGCTCTTTACGGAGCAAAGGATGCATATTCCAAGCATTCTGGAGGAGGAGGCGGCGAGGTCTCCAGGGGTGCCTGTGACTGTTGTTGTCAGTGGGCCTGCAGGCATGGCAGATGAGGTGAGGAGGGAGGTTGCGAGGGTTGTTAGGGAGTTGGGGGCAGTTATGACGTTTGTGGAGGAGTCGTTCTGTTGGTAGTTTTGTCTGCCTTTGTCCGCGGCGCTTCTCTTTCACAAGACAAGCACATTTAGCACAGGGCAGACCTAGTAATGATCAGGTGTGAATGGCCTTACCCGTGAATGGGCTCCTGGGAGAAGATAAATACACCAAGAAAGATTCTATTTTCTCTGGTCACTTAACTCAAGATAGTTTTACTGGTAACACACCAAGATAGACGCCAATAAAGATACAAATAAGACAAGATAGCGATTGGAGTCCTTCAAAAGGCGCAGGAGGATCTCAAGAGCAACAGCCAGGAACACAAAGCCGACACAGAATCCAGCAAGCCTTGTGCCAAGAACTCGGGAGAAAGCTGGTATCAACCGTGTACCGGTCCCAAAGCATCTAGACGGTGGAGAAATCGCGGTCAGATGAACCGCAATGGATGATAAGACAGTGGCCAGGGGCATAAAGAGAATTTGCAGCCACCGCCTATGCTCATGCCCATGTTGATGCTCGCAGAGGCCGCGGCGGCAATGTGGAGGAGCGTCTGGTAGAAAGGTTGCGTACGGTAAGACTCTAGAGCTTCAAAGGGGATCCCAACTAGGCAAGGAATCAGACCAATGATACGGGGGGATGAATCAACCCTTGCCATATCGAGCGAGGTGCTGGATATGGATTACTAAGTCGATTCTCCGGTTCTCGTCTGGTTCAAAAAAGGTAAAGCGGAACATATGGGAGGAGCTTTTTGCTGCATGGGAATGGGCTAGGTGAAGGTTTCTGGGAGGCGTGCTTGCTGTGGAAGATTGAAGAGGGCGAGAAGAGGCTGTGGACTATTAGGAACGGAGAGGCAGAGACAATTCGCTAGGTAATATGTGGTCAGGCACCAAAGACCTGAGAAATCGAGGAAAGTGATATCGAATCCCTGTCGGTTTCATGTCAGGGCGGCTTGGACCAACATCCATCTGAGCTAGGCATTGCATCCCCGAGAGTTTGGCCGGTGGTTGAAAATGGCATTCGATGGTATCGATTAAGAGGGCATCGAGCCAAGCAAGATAGTATCATTCGGGCGGGGACTCTTCCTCGCATCACTTAGTTTGGTAATCATAGCATTCCACCATTAATTACCATGAAGCTCTGCATGGCCCAACCCATGCTTGACACTAACTTAACCTAGTTTAGACTGCGCACTTTTGAGCAGATTCCCACACCAATCAGTCTTGTGGTAATCTCGCTTACAGAGATCCAAGTCCCTGGCCTTTGCGACGCCCCTTAACAGTTCTAGCCCAAAACTGATAGTGACTTGAGAACTGACATGCTCAATCTGGCTCGCAACAACGCAAGAGATGTGGATAATATCTGTAGAAGGTTTTGATAAACTAACTTGACTTTTCGGAGTTTATTCTTTTGCCAACCCAAGTTCTTGTACCACATGCCCGCGCACCGGGGGTTCATTTCCGAGCAAACCACAGTGAGCCGCAAAACCCCAGCAACATGCCGCTGGACGAGCATGGAAACAAGTGGTCCTGGTCCGCACTCGTCCCACCCTTGCAAATCTGCAAGATCTCTGACAACCTGCAGTGAACCATGCGTGCGTGGCCACCGATCATCAAAATGCAAACACTTCGACCGGTTGATGTCCATAGTGCCGAGATCGGGGCGGCCACTGAAACAATGCCCTCACGGCCGATCGCAGTACTGCGGCTGTCGCAAGCCATACGCCGTGATGACAAGCTTATCGGGTATGCAATGCTTCTGCAGGTCCAACAACTCGTGCTAATGATGTTTGGTCGGGTTAAAGAACCACAGAATCTTTGTCGCCCGTTGTATTATGTTGGCAGCCAACGCAGTACGTTAGGAAGTCTAGTGGACAATTCCAATCAGGCCACGCCACACGCCAGCCCAAATGGCCCAGTAAATCAGTCCAATTCGATAGCAACATCTCTGCCTCTACACCGTCAAATGCTGCCCGCACAGTCATCATCTTTTGCATTCTCGCCGCTACCGTCAACGGTTAACATACCTGACTCACCGGATAATTGTATCATGAGTCTGGACGGGTCTGATTCCGGCATCTCCAGCCTCGAGAGTGTTTATGCCAGTCCTGAGCAGCTATATTCGATTGACCAATGTGCAAAGAGCAATGCATGGTATTCGTTGCAGCAAATGCTGCAGGAGCCTTTCCCTGTGCCTCCGGATTCGCTTCTAACAGCGCAACAACCTTTTCATGGCTCTCTTAGCCTAGACATACCCTTTTTTTCTGAATTCAGCAGAGACACCAGAACATGTTTTGAACAACTGCATAGATGATTACAGCCTTGCAGTATCTGTGACAGCAGATGACCGTGTGTTGGACGCTCATTGTCGAGGTATGTTGCCCCTAGCCCATGCTTTCAAGCTTGCAACTAATTATCCATTCTCCATCCAGCAGCGACATTATCATGAAATGGAGCAAAGTGTACACGGAGAGTGTCTACAGGCACTTTTGCCAGCGCTATTAGGATGCCGATTACTTGAGCCTTACGCTCAACGATTTTGCTCCAGAATGCCGACGGAAACGAGTTGGTAATTAAAATCATCCAGCCAGACCTAAGATGCGATTCAATTCAACATAGAGTGTTCCATGTGCGTAATACCTTCCCAAAATATCCACTCAATATGCCTTTTGCATGGGTCGGCGTCAAGTCCTAACCTTTCAGCCCTGTTATCCCGCTATGTGCTAAGTCCCAAGCTTGGATTTCTTCTTCGTATTTGCTGATCCCGCGAATTGATCAGAGGTGGAGAAGGGTCCCGGAAATTAAGAAAAGCCAATGAGCAGATTTACATACATAATATCCTTATATGGCTGGATTGTTCTGGAAAATTATTGTAGGTCCTTCGTTCTGTAATGTCGACTCAATTCAGAACGCTGTGTCTTGTGAGGGGAGTAAGCGTGGCTATCAAGCAAATTGAACGTCCTCGTCAGGCTTAATTTCATTGTAACCATCGGCTTGGCCAACACCGCGAACATGCTTCAGCGCGCCATACATGCGGTTTAGGCTGAGAAAAGGTTATCACAATTAGATCATATAAAACAGCATGCTTTGACAGCACATTCTATTGTGAGACCCAAAAGTTCCCCGTGAGCAGTTGGGTGATGAATTGTACTTTCTCAAAACGGTCACACGGATATGTGTTTAAATAACGTTGCCCTTGACCTGTTTTAAAGTCCGAACATCGGTATTCCTCCAAAGCAGTACACCCACAATTCCGAGAGCCCAGATAGCTGTACCAGTAGTCAACATCATCTCTTGCGCGTCGGCATAAGCCCGCTGAATCGCGATGCGGGCGGGGCTGCCAACCGGGTAGCTGATCTGAGCATCGATGCTGCCGTAGATCGTGAGGAAATTAGCCTGCTCCTCGACGGGCAGGTACTCGGTAAGCTTCTTGGGAAAGATGTCTTGCCAGATTGCACTGGAAACCGTGGCACCGATCGCACCGCCGATGCTGGAGAACATGGACAGGACAGCGACAACGGCGGCAATGTGTTGGTGGCTTGAAGAGGACATGGCTGCAATCTGTGGGGTGCTAGTAAGGATTCCGCCGGAAAGAGAAAGGAAGACAAGGCACATAACCATGAAGCCGACGTCGTGCTCTGGGTTCCGAAAATAGATCATCAGGCCCATGAAAAGGACGTAGATAGGTATGCCGACGTAGAGTGAAATGGCCTTATAACGACCGGTGTGTCGAATCCAGATCCCGGTGCCAATGGCGGCGATGCTACCCCCAACACTATAAGCGTTGGCCACGTAGCTAGCCTTCGTGACGCTCAGGTCATTGACAACCTGGAGATAGGATGTGAACATGGCGAACCAGCAGTAGTAGCTGATGAAGAGAACGGCTCCGAGGAGGCATGCACCAACCATGTTACGGTCAAGCAACAGTGAAAATGGTACGAATGTAACAGGCGCAAAGAACCTCTCCCAAATAGCGAAAAGAATAACCAAGACGACCCCAAAGACGAGAAGACAGATAATAAGTGGTGATCGCCAGCCATCGGCCTGCATGGTGTACAGATTGAAAGGTAGAAGAAATAAAGCGAGGCCACCTGTTATCAGTAGAAGGCCAATAGCATCGAACTCGCGGCAGTAGTGTATAAATGATTGCCAAAGGGTCCTATTGCTTTTTTCAATTATGAAGACACCTGTTTTTTTAGCTTTGGAGGAGTTCCACACCAACAGGCCGAAGAAAGGGAGACATAGTAGAGGTATCAGGATGCAGAGAAAGCCGTAGCACCACTTCCATCCCGCACCATTGAGGAAGCCTTCTGAGATGGGACCCCCCAGCCAGATCGTGGCAATAGTGGGAGAGGATGCCAACCCTGTCATGAGTGCACGGCTGTGTAGGTTTGTCGTGTCGGCGACGAATATGCCCACGGTGTAGAGGAGGGCGTTATTACCGACAGTCCAAAACACTTGAGCAGCGGCATACATTTCCACACTGTCGGTTGCTGCCATTAAGATAAGACCAATCATCGTGATCAAAAGGGAAATCGCATAACCCTGGGGTCGCCCGAAAATGTCAAGTATCTTAGCGATGGTCAAATTGCAGACTCCTCCAATAACGCTGCTGAGGACAGATACGGTGGCCGTGAGAGAGTGTAACAGGAAAGCTGAAGTAACATAAGGAGTGAGCGATGCAGAAGTATTTTGCTGCATTAACATCGCGAAATAGACAATCCAGATCAGGACGTAGGCAACGATCTTGGCGGTTTTGGTCCAGACTGTGGCAATGGCTTCGACCTCTTTCACGCCCCTTTGACCCTCTTCGTCCGCCCTCAAGTTTGAGTCCTGGTGAATCTCACTGACCCCTGCATCCGTGATATCCTTGCGTTCAACGACACCGGGACGTGGTACTGCTGGGAGGTCGACTGTACTGTCCATCGTGTGGAAACCAGACACCCGATCAATGGTTGCTGATGAATTCAAAGGCTATAAAAAGAGGAAAAAGGACACATACAGAGCCAAAGATAGTTCCTGACACTGCAAGTTATTATATGTACAGTAGTCGCTTTATGGCGAGACCTGGAGCTATCAGGCATTGACCCACCTCGGATAAAAAACCCAATATTTTATTAGCTCAATCTCACTCAAGCTTGAAGGGCTAAGAATCCTTTGGATTGAATAATTTGCGCATAACCCAGCATTATTGGATTCTGTACCAGTTTTTGATAGAACAGCATTGACTTGGCGGGCAATGTTTCTGGTTTTGCCTTTTGATGAACTGCTGTGGCAAAGCTTGAGATAGAGCGCCAGTGCCGAGAAATAAGAATCAAGGTCACTTGCACGACCACATGCTCAAGATCTGACTCGCTATAGTGGCAAAGATCGATCTCGACTCGAGATCCGTCCTCGTGGGCGCCAGGATTGATTCGACCAAGCTTATAGCAGCGAATAAACGCAGCGCGATTCACTAGTTGAACGACACTGGACATTGTCATCTTCATGGCATATGATGTACATTGTAGCAAGGTCGCAAAGACCTCTACTCGGTTATCAGGATATATCCTAGATTTTAATATGACAATATATTCGTTCACATTTCTCCGATAGCTCATTGAACACAACTCATAACTCTGCACTCGGGCCTGCGGTAATTGAAGTGTCGGTAGGTTGCACCATCGAAGCGAGTAACCCGCCAGGGGTAAGCCACAGCGGCAGTTTGTGGTGTAGCGGGGGTGTTGGAGCCTTTTTCCCGCTCTTTGAAAGAGATGCTATTGGATGGTTGCGGAGACGAAGAAATTGATTGTTAATTATAAGGAAGACAGGGAACAGGAGCATGGAGAGGAAAGTTCAGTAGAGGGTGAAGAGGGGGACATACCCTGATACGACAACTGGGCCGTTGGCTGCCTAGTGCTTGTGCGAAGCAGATACCACCTCAGCCTTTAGTTGCCGCCTTAGTGAGGGAAATAAGTGCTTGCTTGAGGGAAAAGGGATTAGAGCAGCACCTTTTCTTGCAGCTTAATCAGCGATTTTGTTTTCAGGCACATCTTTGTGAACAGGGACCCAGCAAATCCATAAAGAGCCGCCACCAGTATGCAAAAATCTCTACCGCGTGAGCCAGGTCAAAGCAGTGATCTGGAATGAATCAAAGACTTTTCAAGATAGGCCTGCGAGGATGTCAATTAGCCTAAAGAGAAAGAGTACAATGCGTGACTTTTACTCAGGTCCCTAGGAGTCTCCTGGCGCGGTGTCGCCCATAATCCTACTGCCCTTGTGCCTGGGTGAACCCATACCGCCAAGAGAAGATTGGGCTGACGACCCTTCTACGTCGGTTATTACATGCCGCGAGTTATACCAAGGAGGCTAATAAAGTAGACAAGTGGGCCTTGCCTAGCTGCTTACATCGCGGAAAGGTGTAGGAACGGTGCCAAGGTGATCAATAAGATACGACATTGTTGGCCAGTCCCAGCTAGCGAACAGGTAATTGGGGGCTGACAAGGCTCGCACTTGCAAACAGGTACGTGGGATATGCAAATAGAACGAACGGAACACCATTTTCGACAGGCGCTTTTTGACCCAGCAAAGCTCCCCGGCCCTGCAAGGCTTCCCCCTCCGCCATAGAGTCAGTCTAGAGGGCCATTGGCACGACAAAGTAACAATACTTAAATATCGAGGTTCAAGTAATCAAAGGGAGCTTCAACTGAGCTGAGTTGAAGCATAGGCAACAGTATCCCAGCATAACGCCACGCTTCAGAGGCCACATATGCATCGCCAATAGAAGGGGTCACCGCTCTGCCGGCGCTGAGTTTTACTCGTAGTCGTCGTTGTAGTCCGTGAGCTCAAACTGCGCTTAGTCCGCAAAGCGCCGTTTGCCGTTGTGGCACAGACCAATTGCTCTGTTGCGGGGGCTATGCCCGAACGTGCTGTTACAGTAGACGTTCGTTTGCTGCGTGGCGTTGATAGGTGTTGAGTAATAATTAGGCGTAAAATAAAGGACACTAGGTAGTGCCGCCTGTCAGATAGTTCCGTGTGTTCGCCTTATTCTTTGCTTACCTGTCTGGGCTAGGCTGCCGGAGCCGCCTGCTCTGGAGGAGATACTGATTAGAGAAGAAAAAGACTCTGTGAGAAGGGCTGCGATGCATCATGGTCTTATTTCTTATCGCTTCCGATATGCCAGTGCAGATGGGAGGTCAATTGCTTGTAGATAGCATCGCCCGTATACCAGTGTTTATAGACTGGCGTGATGCCTGAGAGGCACTTGATTTGAAGGGGTGAGGTAATTTGCGCGAATAAGAATCCCTTGCATATTTCTAGGGTGGCGCTCTGGATCGCAAAAGACCAATTGCGATGAATCCACCAGCGCATCTATATGAAATGGCCAAGCAGTGCGCGCAATTGAGCAGAAATCAGCGTGCCTGTTCAGTATTTACTGCTCCCAAGGTCCAGCTGCTGGCAGCTCAGCCCACTCGATCCACAACAACCAGTTCTTGCTGCAACCTATGCAGTCCGATCGTCAACCATTTCACGTTGACTGAGCGCCAATAAACACTGCTGGTTACTCCAGAACACTGGCTTTACTCTACAGCTGTAGTGTGGATTATAGCGTGAGTTAGACATGACTGACATGAACGGCGTGGGCGGCACCGGCCACGAGCACCAGCACGGTCACGCCGATCACTCCACCTCGTCTGAAAATGGGGCGATGGGGATGGAAATGCCCACTATCTTCATCTCCAGCACTCATGTGACGCTCTTTTTCAGTGTTTGGACAACAACATCAATGACCACCTATTTCCTCTCCCTGCTCGGCCTCTTCCTCCTTGCCATTCTAAACCGTTTCCTCGCAGTCCTTCGCGCCCAGCTCCAGATTCCATCTCAGCCGTTATCCACAAGCTCAGCCCAGCATGTGCCTGTACTCAACCCCCAGCGGACTCGTCGCCGCCGCCCTGCAACTGGATTCTCAAAAGCACGCCTTAGCCCGCTTCCGCTGCACATCCAAACTGACCGAGACGAGTTCGAAGATGCACCTTCATACCCATTCTCATCTTCGAGACAACAAGAAGATGAAGAGGAAGAGATAGAAGAGAATGATTATGATCATGATGTAGAGGAGGCAAGCAGGATATGCCTCGACAAGAAAAAGCACCAACCAATGGGTAGTCGCCGGATGCGACTCCAACAAAAGCTATCGGATATTTTTCGACATTGGGCACCGACAGCACCATGGAGCTGCCGGGTTGATGGCGGCCGAGGGCTACTAGAAGCACTCCGCGCATTTATTGGATACATACTGTGAGCACCCCTCGAATCCTCTGCGACCAATACCTACCTTTCTACCTATGAGGTAGAGTTGGTTCTGACTGCATGTTAATCAACGGATGGGCAGGATGCTTGCGGTGATGACTTTCAATGTGGGAATCTTTTGCGCTGTCCTTGCAGGGATTCTGGTAGGTGAAATAGTTCTGGGGAGGCATACGCCACATTCGGTAGATGGATGGCAGGATGGCGCTTGCCATAACGGGTAGTGCTGTATGCTTAATGTACATATCTGATACAGCACTTGCTGCGACACGTGGCAATCACACAACATCAGCTCCATTTTTAGTAATTTGAATTGAATCGCTGGTACGACCAGGCTGGTTCCGTTCTGTGAGTCATGCAAGCCCTTTCCGGCCTAGATTCAGGTACAATTGCAACTCGTGCCATGCTAGCACTGCGAATCTTCTTGGTGGCTGCATAGGTAATGTAGGTCATCCTGAACAGCAGCCAAGAGTTAGGAAAGACCCAAACACTATAATTTCCAATATTGTCTAGTAAGGGTGCTTCCAAAATCCAGCAGTGCAATGAGGCTTGTCACCTGTGCAGCTATTGGCAGGGTGCATACCTCCTTAGTCATTAAGTGTCTCCCGAAATTCTTGTATGTCCACGGGGGTCTGAATAGACAGCTCGCCTGATTACTTAGAAACTGATACCGACCGTCGGGGGGTCTTTCTGGCCTGTAGAGCTCTTGGTAGTGCTGCTCCAGGAGAACATGGGCAAACTGCAAATTGACAGTTCCTTTTAACGGTTTCCAGAATTAGCCAATGCAGTGTAAGCGGCGCGCCGCCACCATGCACGCATTTGAGCAAGTTTTCAACCAGTAGATCAGCAATACTTGATGTGTGTGATAACCGCGTTTACAGATAACAAGCTCTAAAATAACTCCACCCTCTCCTCTAGTGGACATACTACTGTAAAACCTCAATCATGGGCGTTGAAAAAGTCATTCTCATCTATGAATCTGTCCTGGTGGTAGCCTGCCTCGCGCTTTCGCTGCATGCATATCCAGACACATGCCGGACGATTCTCTGGCAGTGTGGAGGTACTGAAGGGTGGAACTCTGACCCCCATGATCGAATCTACTTTTACGCGAACTACCGCGAGCCGCCCCCTGTTCCTAAAATATGGAGTGAAGAGTATGTTCTCAAGAAACTTAAATGAAAAAAAAAAAAAAACATCGAGAACAAAGCTTTCATTGACCCCTATAGAACTATTGAATCCCACCTCGCCATCTCCGCTACCTCGACAATGGCCTGGCTGATCCGTATCGTCCTCGTGCGATACCAGATCAGCGGCATCCGCTGGATCACAACCATGTTTACCATGCTATTGATGGCATTCTGGGCTATCTCAATCCACGCTCAGATATCTGGCGACTTGTCGGACCCTGAACACGCGAGCGCGTGGCCCTGGTACTTGGTCCATGCATGCGGCGGTCTCGACTATCCGGAATGGAGGTGTTGTATGTTGGCTCGATTGTTTCTTGCTGCTTCCGGGAACTTGCTGTAAGTCCAACCTACTTGTGGTGAATTTGAATTTCTGGCTAAGTGGTGCTCAAAAGTGCCCTGTACGTGGGGATATTTGTCTGGTGTGTACAGGGTTTCTTCCGAGCAGAACACGAAAAAAGGGAGGAAGATGTCAAACTCTCCACGCTTGCTTTCGTGATTGACGCAAGTCGTTGAATGGCTGATGCAGTAGGCCAGTTCTTGACGGCTGGTTGTAGTGTTGTCTGTGTAAGATACTCCGTGCTACGCAGTACAAGCCCACATTTGGCTTGACAAGAGGGTTGAAGTTCCGCTGGCCCCGTCGCCCGCCGCCCCCGGGATCATGACCCCTGACAGTTGTGATAGTATTTATGTTATCATTCTGTCCATGGTCAGGGCGAATAATTTGGCGTCATCATGAATATTAAAGGTAGATTCTTCCAGAATATGGTAGTAACAATATAGATCCACCAACGCCCCGTTTAGTGTACCCTATTCTGTCTTTATAAAAACTAATTATATATAAAAAGCTGTTATTAGCTGCTATTAACCCTAGGGGAATAGTATAGTAATATTAAAATATAGAAGCTAGAGCTTTCTAATTATAATATTATATTAGGTTAAGACTAGCTCTAATATTATAATCTATATATTAATTAAAGAACAGCTATCATTTATTTTTAATTACTAATAAAGGCAAGAATAATTATTATCTACCTACTAGACCTATATAACTATATTGTCAGATAAGGTCAGGGTCGTCCTGCTAAGCGTCGGATCGGACCTTAGGTATTCTGATATCAAGAAGAAGAAGAATAAAGTAGAAATGCAGTAGTAGTTCTGGCGATCTGACTATGTTACTGTAAACTGAAGATAAGGCACGAAGAGCAGAAAGTAGATACAGGTAGGTAATAAGCGTCCTTATATACTATCCCTCGTCGTCCTGTTCGTCCTCGCGGGGGCCCGCGGGGGACGATTGTCCCTTGTCCTTGTCGTCCTGCCTCGAGGACGACGGCGCGATCCCGCAGCGTCCTCATCGTCCTCGCACAGGGACGTTGGGGACGTTTGGTTGGAACATCATTCCTCCTAGCATCATCGTATCACGTCGGCGCAGCGCCTGATTGATTGGCTATTATCGTTCGCCCTTTCTAACATACAGTCGCGTGCAAAAGTATCCACCAGATTCGCGTCACCGCGTCAACCACGCGATCTCGTCAACTTTTTCATTTAACAATGGCGACACCACGAAGGCCTCTGGCGCCTTTAAATAATATTATTATTAGAGGCCCTGAGTTGACGCCTTATAAAAGAGGAAAAATTGTTGGATTATCACTGACTCCACTCTCTAGAGATGAGATTGCTGCAGAGCTTAAGATTTCACTAAATATAGTTTAGTACACCCTTGACCAAACTTTAAAGCAACAAGACGGCAAATTAGTTCCACGCGCCAGTTAACCTAGAATTTTAAACATTAGAGACAAGAGAACCATTATCTGTTTAATCCACGCGAATCCCTTTATTTCCTATGGAGATATTCAAGCTTAAACCTAACTAACAGCCTTAAACTCTACCCTACTTTAAATGCTCAAGTAATTAGGCTATGGACACTAGAGAGCCAAAAACAGACCAAAATTGCTTGTAGAGCACGCTAAAATATGTCTGGATTAGGCTTTTAAGTGTCGTGACTAGAGCATGGAGTGTTGGCAGATGATTATATTTAGTAACAAGTATAGTGTTAAAATTAGGAAAGGCAAGGGGAATAAATAGTGCTTCAGGCTTAACCACACTAACAAGAAATAGAAAAAAGAAAATATATAGACATACTCCAAGAGCAAGCAAATTAGTATAATAGTCTGGGGCGCGATTTAGGGTGGTGGTTACTTAAATATTAATCTTTTAACTTGGGACTCTAAATTAGCATGAAATGGCTACTTTATAAAGTCATATTGTTATGGGCCCCTCGTACGAGGTGCCCTAAGAGACAGAACTCGGTCGCTACGCGACCTCGTACGATGACCCACCCTCGCTTACTGCCCTCCATTTCTTATTCCGCACACAGCGCCTGTACCTCTTCTTCTTCAACAGACCCTTCGTGTATATAGGCATGGTATAGTTTAGTACAAACATATCAACCCCTAACAGTATATATATATTAATTAATTTAATATTAGCCAAGCAGGCTATAAAGCTGTTAAAAAATTAATAAAATAAAGTATTTCTAGTAGTAATTTAACTAAAGATAAAAAAATTAGAATTTCTAGATATAAAAAGTATAGTTAATACTATTTTTAGAAAATTTATAAATATCTTTAAAAAAAAACTTTTACTAATACTATTTTAAAAAAAAAACATAGCTTATAATATTAAGATAATTAACTTGTTATTAATTAACAGACGCTTTTATCTTTTATTACAGGAAAAGCTTGAAAAGCTTAAAAAGTAACTTATTAAACTTTTAAAAAAAATATAAAAGTTTTTGCTAGTTTATAAGGTTTTCTAGTTATTTTTGCCCCTAAACCTAGAGATAAATAAAGGATGTATATTAACTACTAGTTGCTAAATAAGAAAACCGCGAAGAACAGCTATTCTTTATCTTAAATTAGTAACCTTATTAACATGGTTAGTCCTGCCAAATACCTTTTAAAGATTTAATTTTCTATCAGGGTACTAGCAAGTCTAAATAGAAAAATTATTAATTTAGAAGATAGCCTTTAATACTATTCTTAAAAAGTACAAGTTTCTGGAAATACCCTTTGGGTTAGCTAACATACCTGCTACTTTTTAAATACTAATAAACCATGTTCTTGCTTTATACCTAGGATAATTTTATATTATCTACCTAGATAATATCTTAGTCTTTTTAAAAACCTGGAAAAAATATAAAAAATATATTTATATAATTTTAGCAGCTCTCCAAGAAAATAAATTAATTATAAAAAGGCTAAAATATATATTTAGCATAAAAGAACTAGAGTTTAATAGTTATATTATTAGTCAAGGGTATGCTAGGCCAGTCCCTACCAAGCTTAAAGTTATTAAAAAGTAACCCTAACCCAAGAATATTTACCATGTCCAGGCATTCCTGGGGCTAGTAATATACTACTAAAAGTATGTTAAAGATTTTGCTAAAATTAAAGTGCTGCTACATAAGAAAATCTTTGTAAAAAAGGAAATACCAAAAGGTTATATAAAGTACCTAGTACAAAATAGCTTTTAAACAACTTAAGCAGGCTTTTACCATAACACTAACCTACAGGCGGCAGGGAATGTCACTAACATGTCTAATCCACAGGCCCCCGGGAAAGGTAGTAACACTTCGTTAGGGTCAAATTACTCAGTATGGCGCTAATTTTGGGCGAGGTGTAGGACTCTGTTAATATTTTAGGAGTACTACTTTATTAAATCTAGTAGGCTGATCCTGCTCAAAATTTTACATTATAATTATTTACTACTTATTTTAAAGTATGTAAAATTTTAGCATGATTAAGCTATAAATAAGATGGTGGTGTTAACCCAAAGTTGGTTGGGGTTATTTTAAGATTTAATAAAGGATTATTACTACAGCCATAATTTAAGTAGTAGGCAAGGTTAATATATTAGAAACAGCAGATATAAGTAAGTAAAATTAGACCTGCTAATTCTAATTTTTTTACTATACCTAATTTATTTTTTTCTATTTTATTACTATTTACTTTAGTAGCTAGTTAATATTACTAATTACCCCTTAAAGCTAATATTTCATATTAATATAAAGTACTACATTTTTTAAAAAATCCCTAAGCTGCAAATTATTATATACTACTAATATGAACATACTATTTATCCCAAGAAGGTTAGTACCTATTTATATAAAAAATATTATTTAAAAAGCTCTAATATTTAGCTTATTAGCCAGGCTCTCTAATAATAAAATAATATTATCCAGGATCCTATAGCTATTAATATTCCCCGCGTGTTAAATAATCTACTGCCTATTATTCCAGTCTATACTAATAAAATATAGTATTAGTAAGACCTTAAGTATTACTAGTATATTAGTATGTATAAGTAAAAACTATACAAGTACTAGCAAGAGGCTTATAAATAAACCTAGCAGACCTAGCATGGGCAATCCAGGTTAATTAGCAAAGGTAGGGTTAGGTCAAGTTCTAGCAGTTATTCTGCCAGGTTAAGTAGTAGTAGGTGTTTCCTACCCAAAGGAACTTTTATTTAATATATATTTAATTACAGGATCCCAAGCCTAAAAAGCTACTAGCTCCAGCTAATTTATAAAAATAGATTATAGCCAAGATTAAGGCACAGGCTGCTGCTAACAAGCAGGCAGCTACTAGCCAGGTAGTAAAAACTAGGGAGTTGCATAATACCAACCCATGGCTATAAATAACCTAGTAGGCGTAGTATTTAGCCAAGGAAATAGTTAGTTACCAGGATTTGTTAGATATAGTAGTCATGCCTAATTTTAAATAATAAGATTCTATTAGCCAAGTAACCTAAGCTATATAAAATACTATAAACTAGTTAGCCTGCTATAGTTAGTTTACTATATAGTATTATAAAAATAAAATCTAGATAGTTGCTGTAAGTATAATACTAAACCAGATACTATACTAGCTATTATAAATATATATAGATAAAAAAAGTATTTAGGATCATGTCCAGCTATAATAGCAGATCTTGCTATTTATTATCTGTACATAAATTAATTAGCTATAAAGGCAGGGCAAGCTAGGGTATGTTATAACAACACAGTAGTAGAAAACATGGTAACAGTTATAGTAGATAGTAATAATAATAGCCTATAAGCCACATGTACAGCAGCTCTAACCCTATAGTAATAGATAACCACCCAGATCCTGCTTATGGCTAGCTGTTTATTATAACCCTAATAAAAACCATGTACTTAAAGTTTTGTATTAAACTACTAAGCCAGAAGATTAAGGTATACAAGTATAAAAGCCTGCTAGTATATGCCATGGCTGTGTTAGGATAGGAAAAAAAGATATAACAGGATCCCAAGAGTTACCCCCTAATTATTTCCCAGGTATTAAAAGTAGCTTGTTTTATAATTATGTAAAAGTTATTATAGCTAGATCTCTGGTATATAAAAATTATTTATATATAGGCTGCTACTACCAAGTAAAGTATATAAACAAAAAATACTGCTAATAATAATTTAAGGTTAATTGTTGCAGGTTCCGCCAGTTCCATGGAACTCTGATGTTGTTTACTGTTTCTTAGTCAGATATTAGTCAGTTCCGGAGCTTAGCTTTCAGTTCCTGGTTTCGATAGCCTGAATAGAACAACAACTTCATCAGAATCCACGAATCAACGCCTTGCGTTTGATATTAATTATTAAAAATAAAGGGTCTGCTAAAAAAGTTAAAACTATTTTATTATTACCTTTATCAAGCCTGCTGTTATCCTACTATAAAATTTCTATTAGCCAGATCCTGTAAACCCTGTAAATGCTATTTTAAGCTATGGTAGATTAAATAGTACAAAGATTTATAGTATATAGCTAATATAATTTTATAAAGATGTTATTAAATTAGTAGATATTTAGCTTAAAAATTAGTTATAATACTACCTTCCCAGGCTATGTTATATAGGTAGGGCAGGAGTAATTATTATATAAAAAGATAGATTTTACTATAGGCAGGTTTTATAGCTTTATATATAAACTAGTAGAAGTAGCCTAGGAGCTAATAGGTAGTTTATTATATTAGCCTAATTAAGATTTATAGCCTACCATCTTATAAAATATATTATTTAATAACCCTATAAAAGTTATTTCTAGATAAAGTTTTTTATAGGATTAGTAGATAACATGGCCTGTAAATAGTTAAAGTTAGCTGGTAGATTATATTACCTGAGAACCTGCTGTTGCCTGTATATTTACCATGCAAGGGGAGGTTAGCTATACCAAGGTGTAGAAGTATTTTTCGCAGGTAGCCTAATTTAAAAAAAAGCTGGCAGTAGGTATGTATTTAACTAGTAGTACCCTAGTACAAGCCTTTAAGTTATTAAGTATCTAGTATATAAATACCAATACTAACATATACTAAAATATATTTATCAAAAATAGGATAGTTATGTTTATAACTATATACTATAAAGGGTTCCATGCTAGTAATAATATTAAGATTATTTATTAATATTTACTATAAAAGGTAGAAGAGTTAATAGTATGGTATTTATAGTTAGTATTACTATTTATATACTAGCTAGCCGCAACATAGTAACAGGTTACTACTAGGAAACCACCCAGCTACCATAGCCTATACTTATAAAAACCTAATATAGGCAGCAGCTGCAAGTGGTCTAGTAAGTAGTTTTGCAAGGTATTAAAGCAGGAAAGCCAGGTTAGCATAGGATTACAGCACCTATTAAATATGGCCAATTACTAGGATATTGCCATGGGGATTAGTGATTGGTTTTTGCGCCTATCTAGCACATTCCTGAACAACATCTAGACCAAACGCGAGCAGGAGGTGGCCGCCATGGAAGCCAATAAGAACCCTAATCCACAAGGGGCGGAAAGTTATAGTATAACTATTCTAGGGTTTGGCAGCTTAACTAATTAGCAATTACAGCTATAGAGAATAACTAACCAGTTTTTAGGGGATATATAACTAACTATACTTTTATAGGATAATATAGCTTAAATCTTTACCAAGTACTAAGTAGTAACTTATTAATAAATAAATAAAATTTTAGTACTACCAGCTAGCTTATATTATTATAGTATTGCCCTAAAGTTTATTAGGGTTACTAATTTACAAGGGATAGAAAAAGATTACTAAGTAGCTAGGTATTAACCTACTATAATACTACTAGTAGGTTTCTAGTTAGTTATTAGCCAGGATATTATAAATAGTTATTAAGGTAGACTAGGTAATTACTTTAAAGCTAATACAAGTATAGGGTCCAGCTAGAAGGGGTCTAGGTTAATACTTTACTACTACTAGTAACATGCTAGTGGCTGTACACAGGCTAGGATCTACCTAACAGGGATATTATATTTACTATATATTCTGTCTTTTTTAAAAGTAATTACTATATACAGGATAAATTTAGTTTTTGTTATTTATAATATAGGCTGGCATGGGACCTGGCAGGGCTTTTCTAGTATTCCTCTAGCAGCCTTATAGCAGTAGCATGGAAAATTAAAAAAAACTATTTACAGTTGTGATATCAGCCATGGATCGCCACCATCAATGTTGGGATAGCTACAACTCGCGGTAAGCAAGATTGTTAGTTAGCCAACTTGACATTAGTAAGGACGCTGACTGATTAACCTAAGTAGACTGCGGCATATCCACGGATATCAGATAGCAAATGATATCCATATTGTATCCACACAGATACCAGATACCTAAATTACTATCTTTATCTACATCTAAATTTATGCAGATATAATATAGATATTTTATTATTATTTATACTAGTATAATTCTTGCTAGTTTAACCTAATCTAGCCTAATACAGGATGCATAATTTGCTAATTAAAATTAGTAATATACTACTATTCTGGTAGTAATAGCCTTGGCAGGACTATACAACACCTTTATATAATATTAACCTCTAGTTTTAAAATATAGGTTTAGAAATATATTTAAAATATAATAATAAAGTAGATAAACAGGTAGAATACAGGATTAGGCTAGTTAACAGGTATTTAATATAATAAAATATTATTTAAAGGTTAGGAATAGAATAAATATTAAAGTTTAGAAAGTATTAGTTAACAGGGTAGTTAAAGCAGGCAGAATATTATAATACTTTAATTATTACCTGTTGTCTCCTGTTGTCCCCTGTTATCCCTTGTTATACCCTGTGGGGTCCTGCAGGGTTCTGCAGGGATGCTTATTTATTATACTTGTTATCCTGTCTCTAGTACACCTGGTATTATAATATCTAGTATATATAAAATATATATTAGTTATCCTGTATACAAGCTTTACTTAACTAATACTAAACTTAAACTTTTTATTATTAACTAATTTAGCCTTTTTAAACTATACTATTTTAACTTCTAGTTTTTAATTTTATTTATATATCTTATTTTTAAAACCTAATTAGGTAAAATAAATATATAAAATCTTTACTTTTATATATGGCTTATAAATATATTATTATATAATATTTATAGATATTTATAATATTTAATAAATATCTGCTAGATATTTATAGATTATTTATATTATCTATAAATATTATACAGGTATTTATA